>NW_024104890.1:0-132151 GCF_003945595.2 Pipra filicauda
CCCAAACCTTGGGGAATGTCTATTCCTGTCCCTCGGGGGTGTTGGGAAGGATCCCAAGAGCCTCCGATGGATCCCAGCACGGAGGAGATCCCGGGAACCCTTTTTTCCCAGAGCAGCAGTTGCTCACCGAGGCAGCTCCAAATAATTCGGGATGAATAAATCCCTGGATTCCACCACGCGGCTGCTTCGGGTTTCCCACTGGGAAGTCGTGGTGGGAAGGAATCAACCCCATCCCTGGTTTTGGGGAGCGGGGGGAGAGGCACCTCCGTGCCGTTGAGCGGGACCCAAAGCCCGCCCTGGAAGGTAGGAATTCCATGGGAATTCCGTGGGAAAAGCTGATTCCCTCCGCAGACTCGGGCGGCGCCGTCGGAAGCTCCGACGTCGTGATCCTGCTGCACGGATTCCCGACTTCCAGCTACGACTGGAGCAAGGTGAGGGCAGCCGGGGGCACATCCCAGGGGGGTGAGTCAGCCCCGCTCCAGAGGAGAATTCCCGATTCCTTCCGGAGGCCCCACTCCGGGATACCCGCCCTGTTCTTCCTCTCCCAACAACCCCGCATGGGATCCAAGCTCTCCTCACATTCCCACGCTCCATCCCAAAGCTGGGAAAGACCCACAGCTATTTACTGGAGGGGTTTGGGATTTTTGGGGATGGTCCAGCTGTTTATTGGGAAATTCGGAGCTCCTGCTGTTTTCCCGGAGCTGGAAGATGCTGCCAGGGTGGAGCAATCCCTGGCTGCTCCTTCCGGATGCTTTTTTAATGGATTTCTCCCTCTTCCCAGATCTGGGAAGGGCTGACCCAGCGCTTCCACCGGGTGATCGCCCTGGATTTCCTGGGATTTGGCTTCAGCGACAAGCCCGTGAGTATCTCAGGGAGGAGGATTTTCCTGGATGCTTTCCAGCTCCAGATCCAGGCACTTTGGAGCTCAGTTTTCCCTCCCATTTACACCTGGAAAAGGGATGAGACGTAGGATAACAGGGATCAGTGGGAGGGACGAGGGAGGTTTGTGGTGGGGCCTCACTTGGGTTTGATGATCCCAAAGAATTCCTGGATCCCTTTGGAGCACGGACAGTGTGGACACCACCGGTGATCCAGGACATTCCGTTGCTCAACCCAGGGTCACAAACTCCTGCTTTCCATCCCATTTGGGGGTTTCTCCCAGGATTTGTGGGCTCAGGCTCTCACCGGGGCCCCTCTCCCGCTTTTCCAGAGGCCCCACCGCTATTCCATCTTCGAGCAGGCCAACGTCGTGGAAGGGCTCGCGCGGCACCTCGGCCTCCAGCGCCACCGGATCAACCTCCTGGCCCACGACTACGGGGACACGGTGGCCCAGGAGCTGCTCCACAGGTCATTCCAACCCCTGGCACCCCATGGACACCATTCCAACCCTTGACGCGCCACGGAGACCATTCCAACCCCTGGCACCCCTTCTTGTCCCTGTGGACACCATTCCAACCCTTGACACGCCATGGAGAACCATTCCAACCCCTGGCACTCCTTGTTGTCCCCATGGAGACAATTCCAACCCCTGGCACTCCTTGTTGTCCCCATGGACACCATTCCAACCCCTGGCACTCCTTGTTGTCCCCATGGACACAATTCCAACCCCTGACACCCCTTATTGTCCCCATGGAGACAATTCCAACCCCTGGCACTCCTTGTTATCCTCATGGAGACAATTCCAACCCCTGGCACTCCTTGTTGTCCCCATGGACACAATTCCAACCCCTGGCACTCCCTGTTGTCCCCATGGAGACAATTCCAACCCCTGGCACCCCTTGTTGTTCCCACGGACACCATTCCAACCCCTGGCACCCCATGGAGACAATTCCAACCCCTGGCATCCCTTGTCCCCATGGAGGTGATTCCAACCCCTGGCACTCCTTGTTGTTCCCATGGAGACAATTCCAACCCCTGGCACTCCTTGTTGTCCCCATGGACACCATTCCAACCCTTCCAACCCCTGCACCCTTTGTTGTTCCCATGGAGACAATTCCAACCCCTGTCACCTCTTGTTGTCCCCATGGAGATGATTCCCAGCAATCAGTGGGATCCCCCTTTTCCTCGTCCCTCCCAAGGCTGAGAGCTCTCAGGGTGTGTCATTCCCGAGGGTCCCACCCATCCAAATCCCAGCAGGGATCCAGGGATGACCCGGCAGTGTCCGTGCGACCTCCTGGGCGGTCATTCCTTGGATCCTGGAGAGGTCTGGATGTGTTCCACCTTCTCCTCTGGTGTCCCCAGGTACGAGCACAATAAAACCGGGAGCATCCTGATCAACAGCCTCTGCTTATCCAACGGAGGTGAGGATCTCCTGGAAAGGCGGGATGGGGATCCATGGGATTGGGATCCATGGCATAGGGTGGCCTTCCCACCTCCCTCGCCTGAATCCCAAGGGAAGCGCAATTAAGGTGCCGTGATTAGGAGTCCAATCCTGGCTCCCTGTCCCACATTCCATGGCCCCACGAGGACGGGGAGGGACCGGGAAGTGGGGAGCAAAGCACTTATGGATTTACAGCTCTGTTTTCCCGCCTCCTTCCAGGGATTTTTCAGGAAACATACCACCCCAGGTTCATCCAGAAGGTGAGCTGCTCCCCTCTCTGTCCGGCCTGACTCCCAGTATCCCAAATAAACACCCCTTGGAGCGCCGGTGTCCCACCAGGAGACCTTGTGGGCATCTCCGGGGTTAGGGAGTTGTGGGAAAAGCTCTCCAGGGAGACAGGATTGATCCGTGTGTCCCATCTCCTGTTTTCCCATCTCCCCAGCTCCTCCAGGATGGTGGTTTGCTGTCCCCCCTCCTCCTGCGCCTGATGAACTTCTTCTTCTTCTCCAGAGGGTGAGCTGGGAACAGTCCACAGGGATGGGAGCCAAGCAGGGAAGCGGGAATTCGAAGGGATTCCTGGCTGGGAGGGTGGGGAGGGGCTGGAATGGATTTCCCAGAGAAGCTGTGGCTGCCCCTGGATCCCTGGAAGTCTCCGAGGCCGGGTTGGAGCAGCCTGGGATAGTGGAAGGTGTCCCTGCCCGTGGAACTGGATGATCCTTAAGGTCTTTTCCAAGCCAAACCATTCCATGATTCCATGAATTAGCAGGTGTTGGGGCAGGTGAGGGCATGCCCTGGCACCATCCCAGGAGAGATTTTCTTCTGGATTTGAACCTTGACCTTCCAGGCCATTCCCCCTCCAGGCTGAGCTAATAATAAACCACCACATGGCTTTTTCCCTGCTTTCCTTCTCTCCCACAAGAACTGGAATTCCACATTCCAGAGGCAACAAAACCCCACCCAAGCCCTGCCTTTGGTGCACAGTCAGATTTAGGGATTTTTCCCCCAAAAAAGCCCTCTCCAAACTCCCTTTTTTTCCCAGGCTTGGAGCAGTTTTTGGGCCCCACACACAACCCTCCCAGGCGGAATTCTGGGATATGTGGACGGCGGTGCGGAATAATGACGGGAATCTCGTCATGGACAGGTAGGTCACCACGAATTCCTGCAGGGGATTAGTTGGGACACCTGCTCCGAGATTCCCAGAGCTCATCCAGGCTCTCCAGAGCCTCCAGCTGCTTCTGTTGGAGCCTGGGATCATCTTCATCCCCAAAAAAAGAGCTGGGGTGTGATGTGGGAGCAGGAGTTCCCACTGGGATGATGCAGGGCAGGGAAATAAAGTTTGGAATTGGATCTGAGCCTGCAGTGATCCCATGTGGGAATTTTTTCATCTTTGGAAGTCAAGGGCTTGGATTTGGGGGGGGGTGTTCGAGGACTGGAGATAAATCTGTGGCAGGTGAACGGATCCCTTGGAATTGTCCCAGGAGAGCTTTGCCTCTGGATTTGAATGACCTTGATCTTCTTGGCCATTCCCAGAAGTTCCAGTGCCAAATCTCCAGTTTGGGAGTTTGGGAAGGACCCGTTTGCTCCAATTTGGAAGTTTAGGAAGGTCCTGTTTGCTCCAGTTTGGAGAGTTTGGGAAGGACCCGCTTGCTCCAGTTTGGGAGTTTTGGAAGGTCCTGTTTGCTCCAGTTTGGGAGTTTTGGAAGGACCTGTTTCCTCCAGTTTGGGGAGTTTGGGAAGGTCCTGTTTGCTCCAGTTTGGGAGTTTTGGAAGGTCCTGTTTCCTCCAGTTTGGGGGTTTTGGAAGGTCCTGTTTGCTCCAGTTTGGGAAGGACCCGTTTGCTCTAGTTTGGGAGTTTGGGAAGGTCCTGTTTGCTCCAGTTTGGGAAGGTCCTGTTTGCTCCAGTTTGGGAAGGTCCTGTTTGCTCCAGTTTGGGCTTTCAGGAGGATTTCTTGGCTGTGAGTCCAGCATCCCTGTTCAGTGTGTCCTTCTCTCCTTTTCTCCCCCTGGAAAAACCAAGTCACTAAACTCCGGGATGCTGTTGTGGTGCTGCTGTCCCAGGGAGATCCATGGGAGATGCAGATCCCCCCTCACCATCTGTGGCCCCGGGAGCAAATCCCAGGCTGTGCCACCCCTGGAATGTCCGTAACCAGGGATTTCTCCTCAGTGTTTTGCAGTACATCAACGAGAGGAAGCAGCACAGTGACCGCTGGGTCAGGGCTCTGGTGTCCACCTCTGTCCCACGTGAGTAGGAATCCCTGGAATCCCTTCCTTTCCTGCTTGGGATCGGTGGGAACTGTCCCCTTCCGCTCCTTGCCGGAGCTTCCCGTCATCCCGGTGATGATGATGGAGCTCCAATCCAGGGGGAACATCCCAAACTTCCAGCTCAAGGCTCAGCCACACCTTGGCAAGGGAAGTTCATCCCACTGAGCACAGCAACATTCCCTGAGCGGCTCATTCCAGGTGCTGCTCCAGGGAAGTTCCAACCAGGACCCGGAGGCTGTTGGAGCCCCTGGATTGCTCAGGGCTCCATTGGAAGCTTCCCAAGCTCCACGTGAGGGGGGAATTTGGCCCTTGGCTAAATTTAGGGATGTCCTTGGGCGTAAATTCCTCGTTCTTCTCTCTCCCAGTGCATCTCATCTATGGCCCCCTGGACCCTGTGAATCCACACCCGGAATTTCTCCAGCTTTACAGGTAAGATCCCACCCACCACTGAGTGGGAATGTGCCCCTGGGGCCTCATTCCAAGGGATATTTTGGCTGCCTTTCCCTGCAATCCCGTTCTCACAGAGGCTGTTCTTAATTCCCACCTGGAACCAAGCGACTCCAAGTCAGAGCCTTGTGCAGTTTGGGAACTGTTTCCCTTTTTTAGGCACCAAAAAAATTAAAAATCACCATTTTCAGTCAAACCAGTGACAAATTTTAAAACCACAGAGGGAAGATTTAATCCCCGAGGGAATTTTCTCCTCCAAACTAACCTGGAGGAAATCCAGCACTCGGAAGACTGGCCAACTGGGGCTTTTTTTGATCCCAAATCCATGTTTTGTGTGGAATCCCAGCCCTGCCCTCCTCACTGGTGGCACCGGGCTGAGCCTGCTGCTGGTCCTGTGCTTAAGCTTAAGCTTAACTAACCTTGCTCCACTCTTCCCACAGGAAGCTGCTTCCCATGTCCACAGTGTCCGTGCTGGATGACCACATCAGCCACTATCCCCAGCTGGAGGATCCCACGGGATTCCTGAACTCGTACCTCAACTTCATCAACTCCTTCTGAGCTGCTGCCGCTCCAGTTCTCGCCCTCTGCTTCCCAGTCAGGCTTTGGGGGGCAGGAAAAAAACCTTGGCTTTACCTCCCAGAGCCAACACTTTGAACTCAGGGCTGCACTCGGGCAGTTAAATCCTTTGGAACACCGGGAAAACATCAGGCAGGTGTGGGAAAAGCAAAGAGTTCTGGGATGCCAACAGCTCTCCCACCCTCCGGACCGGCCTAACCCTGGATTTAGAGGTGAACTCGGCATTAAATCAGTGTTTCTTCCTTCCTTCCTCACCCTGGCTTGGTAAAGAAACACCAGTTCAGCAGCAGAGAGGTCCCTCCGTCCCCTCCCCTTCCCAGTTTTTGCTATGGGATGTTTCCCATTCCAGCCCAGTACAGGCTGCACCGGTGTTGGGAATTACCTGACATAAATCTGCCTCAGGAGATGAAGTTCCATCTCTTTTGCACATGGATTTTCCCGCCAGGAAGAACCACAAAGACACCGTCAACCTGCAGGTTTCCCTGTGGTTTTTTTTACCAGCCTATGTTGGGAATTTAATTTGGGAATAAGGGGCTTTTTTTGTTGAACAAAACGGGCCGGGTTTGTTTTTTTTTTTTCTTTTCCTGCGCTGAAAACCAGGCAGAACCAGAACAAGAAATCTCTATTTTATTAACAGTGATTCGTAGGAACCCCGCCGCTCGAACCAGGGGTTATTTTCTGGTAATAAAAACCGATTTTGGACAAAAAAAAAAAAAAAAAAGGCAAACAAAAAAAAAAAAAAAAAGCCTGACTCCCGTTTACCTCACCCACCTGCACACGCCCCCTTTTCTCTTCCCATAAATTAAGTGGGAATGTGTGAGTGGCACGGAGGGAAGGGGACGTGGGAACGGCCAAGCCACCGAGAATGGGACCTCGTAGAAAACATTTTCCCAGATTTTTGAGGAATAAAACCCACATGCAAAAGGACAGAGAGGCCTCTCCAGGGGCCAGGTCCCGGCTCGGCCTCAGCCCACGGCCGCCAGGATGACGTCGACGGCCGCCTCGTCCTTGCTCCTCACCGTCACCTGCATGGTCACCCCGTCCCCCAGCGCCAGCCTGGCCCTCACCAGCACGTCACAGCCGCCCCTGTACACACCTGGGGGCAAAGACAGGCAGGGCTCAGCTTAGGAGAGGCTCTGAGCCAGGCCTAACCCAGCAGCCGACAGCGAGGCAGAGGAGTCACTGCCCCGACGGGTCGCTCCGACCCCGCGGAGCTCCAGGGTGGGGGGAGAGGGGATGGGAAGCTGGGAAAGGCCCTGGGGGGGCTGGTGACAGTGGCCTGGGTGTGCCCAGTGGGGCAGGAGGCCACTGGCACCTGGATTGTGTTGGGAATAGTGTGGCCAGCAAGGCTAGGGAAGGGATTGTGCCCCGGTGCTGGGACCTGGTCCCTCGGTTCAGGAAGGACATGGAGGGGCTGGAGCGTGGGCAGGGAAGGGAAGGGAGCTGGGAAGGGGCTGGAGAACTCCTGGGGGAGCTGGAGGGGCTCATCCTGGAGCAAAGGAGGCTCAGGGGGGACCTTCTGGCTCTGCAAGTCCCTGCCAGGAGGGGGGAGCCGGGGGGGGTCGGGCTCTGCTGCCAGGGAAGAAGGGACAGGAGGAGAGGGAACGGCCTCAGGCTGGGCCAGGGGAGGGTCAGGTTGGATATTAGGGAAAATTTCCTCATGGAAGGGGTGGTCAGGCCTTGGAACAGGGTGGAGTCCCCACCCCTGGAGGGATTTCAAATCCCTGTGGATGTGGCACTTGGGGACATGGTCAATGGTGGGCTTGGCACTGCTGGGGCTGGTTGGACTCCACGATCTCAGAGGGCTTTTCCAACCCAAATGATTCCCTGATTCCAGAAGAAGCTGTGGGTGCTGCAGGGCAGTCCAGGAAGTGTCTTTAGTGACAGGACCTTGGGAAGGAGATGATCCTGGAACTGCCCTTCTGAGATAACCCCGGGCAGGGAATTTATTTGGGTGTCTGCTCTGGAAGTTCTCAGTCCAGAGGATTCCACAGGCAGAATTCCTCCATTCCCAGAGACACAGAGCTCAGCCTGAGCACATCCAAGACAGCAGGATCCAACTTACTGCTTCACTGCAGCCTTTCACAGGGAAAAAAACCCCTCTTTTCTACAGAGCAAAAGCTCCCAAAACAAGAGCAGAACCTCCCAAATAATTTCCCTTCCTTTAGCAGAAATCTGTGGGGACGTGGAAACGTGGGATCCAGCAGCAGGGAACACTCACCAGCCAAGTAGAGCGTGTGGGAATTCTTGTTCTCCGGCACTTTATCCGACCTCTCACAGGGCTGCATTCCCAGGAACTTCACGATGTTGTTGACAGCTTCTGCATTCAGGGATGAAAAAAGGAAATTACCTCCAGGTTAATTCCCTAAAAATATATATCCCAGCCTGGCAGATTTACCACCAACAAATGAGGGGCTGTCTCACCATCGAGGGTTTTGATGGAACTGAGGGCAAAGGTCTCTTCCTTCTCAAAGTCATCTCCCACTTCTTCCCAGGCCGCTGCAAAGTTGGGCTTTAAAACCTTCTGGATGTGGTCGGACACGGTCACTTCCAAGTCTTCCAGCTGAGGGGAAAAGGGAGGGAGATTTTCAGGGCAGTGGCAGGAAAGGAGCCTCGCCCTGGGGAGGGAAAGATCCAGCGGCGTTTTGCCAGGACAGCTCTGCCGTGCCTGGCTTGAATTTTTGGGAGAAGCACGTGACAACGGCTCCTAAAAATGGGGAAAACCTGGGTTTATTCTGGTCATTTGTAAACATGAAAAACATCCACACAGAAGGGACTAAAAGAGAAGAGAAAATCAGGTCATTACTCGGTGGCTTAAAGCCCTTTATAGCCCTCACTGGGCATCCACCAGGAGAGATTTCCTCAGGATCCATGGAATCACACTGGGCTGGGTTGGAAGGGAACTGAAGGATCATCCAGTTCCATCCAGGGACACCTCCCACTATCCCAGGTTGATCCAACCTGGCCTTAGACACTTCCAGGGATCCAGGGGCAGCCACAGCTTCTCTGGGAACTCTATTCCAGCCCCTCCCCACCCTCCCAGCCAGCAATTCCTTCCCAATATCCCATCTCTCCCTGCCCTCTGGCAGTGGGAAGCCATTCCCTGTGTCCTGTCCCTCCATCCCTTGTCCCCAGTCCCTCTCCAGCTCTCCTGGAGCCCCTTTAGGCCCTGCAAGGGGCTCCAAGGTTTTCCTGGATCCTTCTCTTCTCCCAACACTTCCTAACACCTGACTTATATTTCCATGATAAACAGAAGTGCAAAAGCCTGGGGTGGAAAGACTGACTGTGAAAACAAACAGTGGAAATCATTCCTTCCTTTTTTTCCCTGCCTGCCCCCACCAATCCTGTCTCCACAGGGCAGAAGTCAATTTTTGGGGAAGGCTCCAAAACGACAAGTTGGGGAGTATTTTGGCGCTCCAGGCAGGAACATCCTTCCCTCCGAGCGACTCCAAGGTCCGAAAGGAAACCATCCCATGTGTATTCCCAACTAATGGCAAGGGGAAAAGAAGGAAGCAGAGCCTGGACTCACCACGTACTCATCCTCGTAGCCATCCTCCTCTGGCACCCCCGTGTTGGGGTCGCAGTCCCGCACCGTGAACTTCATGGTGCAGCTGAAGGTGCAGGACACTGGGAAGCAGAGAGAGAAATCTGGGATAATCAGTGCCAGAGCCCTCCCTTCCCAAAAAAAACCCCAGAGACTGGAATGAGTATCCATCAGAAATATGCTGATTTTAAGGGGAAGGCCAAAGGGCTGTGGGATAACAAGCACCCTGATTCCCAGTGGGATCCAGGAGGGATTCCACCAGGATTTCAGCCAAGTGGAGCGCGATGCAGAGTTCAGGGAATTCTGATTAGTCCTAATCTTGCCTGCTATTAAAGCAACAACCACTGCACTGACGAGCTGAGTCATGTTAAACCCACTGCAGATCCAGTGGTGAGGGATAAAAGAGAGAAAGGGAAGTCTCGTGGCCAGGAAAATCCCATTCCTACATTTCACAGTTGATTCTAATTCACTAAAGAGAGGAATAATTCCACTGGCCAGTTATATAGAGTCCTAGACTACTAATACTTTTATGATTTGCATTATTTTTTAGTGTTTGTATTTTCCTTTGACTGGTTCTGATCTTTACCATCCCCAAATGTTCATGTGCTCCTCGCCTTGATTCCAGGTACTCAATTCCAGTTTCCACCACCTGCACCCTCTCAAATCTCCTTTAAATCCCAGTTTTAACCACCCAACACCACTCAATGTTTAAAATCCTTTGCACACACACTTGGGTTCTACCCAAAACCCTGTGAGAATCCCGGGATGCCAAACCCCAAACGCTTGGGTGTTCTCCAAACCTTTCCTTTGAGGGATTTTGTGCACAGATGATCCCTCCCAAGGGGTACCTGCAGTGGGGTCGTCCTGGGGGATCCTGACCAGGGTGTAGCACATCCCAGGCTGGTTGTAGGCCAGGCTGGGAGCTGGGATGCAGCAGAGCACGTCGTAGGCGTCCGACGGCTCCACCTGCACCGTGACCCTCTCCAGGAGCTGGTCGTTGAGCGTGTTGGTGCAGTCGAACTGCGGCAGAGCACAGGACAAAAACATTCCCCGTGGAGGGTTATTCCCTGAAAACGCTCCCCTGGCAGGCAGCAGCCACCCCCCAGCTCCCTCCCATCCCGGGAAAAGCCAGGGAGATCCCTCACCTGGAAGACGATGTGGTTCGGGAAGACGTGTTTGACGCAGCGCACGAAGTACTCGGTCTCTGCTTCCGTGAGCTGGACGGGCTCGGAGCACCAGAACAGAGGACCCAGGCTCTGGAATTCTGGGATGGCTGCCAGTTGTTCTGGGGAGGGAGGAGATGAAGGTTAAGGATGGGATTGTCCACTGCTCCCACCGGTGGGGATCATCCCAAGGCTTCACAGGATCAAGGAATGGTTTGGGTTGGAGGGGAACTGAAGGCAGGGACACCTCCCACTATCCCAGGTTGCTCCAGCCTGGCCTTGGACACTTCCAGGGATCCAGGGGCAGCCACAGCTTCTCTGGGAAATCCATTCCAGCCCCTCCCCACCCTCCCAGCCAGCAATTCCTTCCCAATATCCCATCTAACCCCGCCCTGTGGCATGGGAAGCCATTCCCTGTGTGCTGTCCCTCCAGGCCCTCCTCTGGGAGTGAGTGGGGTGGGAAGAGCTCCCTGAGGGCTCCTGGGGGTGGGAAGAGCTTCCTGAACCCTCCTGGGGGTGGGAACAGCTTCCTGAACTCTCCTGGGGTAGGAAGAGCCCCCCAAGGGCTCCTGGGGAAATGGAGAGAGGAGAGCAAGGGTTGTGTGAGCTGGAGGTTGGAAAAAGCTGGACCCTGGAATCACAGAGTGGTTTGGGTGGGAAGGGAAATGAAGGATCATCCAGTTCCATGGGCAGGGACACCTCCCACTAGCCCAGGTTGCTCCAACCTGACCTTGGACACTTCCAGGGATCCAGGGGCAGCCACAGCTTCTCTGGGAAATCCATCCCAGCCCCTCCCCACCCTCCCAGCCAGCAATTCCTTCCCAATATCCCACCTATCCCTGCCCTCTGGCACTGGGAAGCCATTCCCTGTGTCCTGTCTCTCCATGCCTTGTCCCCAGTCCCTCTCCAGCTCTCCTGTCGGAAAGTTCTGGAAACTCACTGCTCTTCTCCTACCTTGAAATATATCCTGGCGTGAAGGAGCCACTTTCTCGGGTTTGTTGGTCACCAGGGCAATCTCTGGGGAGAAAAAACAAAGGCTTTGTGCTCTCAACTACACCAAAACTCTGCCATATCTCCACCAAAAATTCCTTAACCTGTTGGATTCCCACATGTCCTGCTGCAAACCACTTCCAGCCCAGGTCCTCTCTCACACTGAAATATCCTTTTTTAATTTATTTTTGTGAGGAAATATTGGATTTTATGGAGAGAAATAACCCACATTTTAGCCCGGTAAAAAACCAGAAGGAGGAGGAAAAGGGGGGGGGGGGGGGAGAAGAAAAAAAAAAGCCACAAAGCTTTTCTTAAAACACTGTGCAAAGTCAGAATGCAAAAGGAGTTGTGCAAAAGGACATGGAAGAAAGCCAGGGAAGTGACTCAGCACTTCTGGAAGGGAGTTCTTCCAAAGGCTGTGAACTAATAAACCCTGCTTATGCACAGACTTGCCTCTGACAACGAGATCAGGAGAACAACAACGCCCTGAAGGCTCTGAGCTGGGCCTACACCCCGCCTAAGCCCAGCCTAAAGTGGTACCTGCTTTCTGCTCGAAGATCGGGGCCGTGGCCAGAGGGACTGTTTTCATGTCGAAGGGTTTGTCCGAGGGCTCCAGGGTGTATTGGTGCAGGGCCTTCTCCATCCCAGGGACGGACACTGTCAACCCTGCGAGGCAAAAAAAGCAGGAAAACTGGGTGTGAAGAGCAGGAACGGGCCCACAGGGGTGATAAAGGCTCTTTTCCCGGTGACAAACACACACAGAGCACTTGGAGACACCGGGCAGGATAAAACAACCTGCTCTGGAGGTGACACAAAGCTGGCAAGGGTAAACATTTGCCTCGAGCAAAGTCACGCGGAGAGGATCTCAAACGTGTCACTCTGCTCCCATGAACTTTCAGTTAGAGACAGTAAAGCAATTTCACAGCCAAGGCTGGCAGCAAGACGTGTTCTCCTTGTTTTGTCACGGAAAAAAGACGGAGCAAAGGTCAAGAAACCCGTCCCAGGTGAAGGCCCAGTCAGTGAGAAAAGCCCAGCTCAGACTCCGGCCCCCGTTTCCCAGCCAATCCACACCACACTTGGCTGACTCTGCCGATCTCAGCAAGGGCTAAAACCAGAATTAACCCGTGAAAGAAGAGCTCAGAAGTGTTTTGTCCCTCTCACTGACCGTTGAAGATGTAGGCGGCGTTCAGGGCCAGCTGCCTCTGCTGCAGCACGTTCAGGTAGAAGGTGGCTCTGTCCCGCACCTCGTCGTCGCTGTCCATCATGCACCTGGATTTGGGGGGACAGCAGGGCAAGGCTCAGCCCAGGAGAGCCCAGAGCTGAGCTTAAAGTGGCACTGGAAAGGCTGGACTTGATATTGGAACAACACTCAGAGCTCCCTCAGTGCGTTGGCGGCCAGTGGTGTCCCCAGGGATCAGTGCTGGGCCCAGTCCTGTTTAATGTCTTTATTGAGGATCTGGAGGAGGGGATGGAGGGAACCATCAGCACATTCCAGGTGCCCCCAAGCTGGGGGAGTGTTGATGTGCTGGAAGGCAGGAGGGCTCTGCAGAGGGCCCTGGCCAGGCTGGATCCAGGGGCTGATTGCAAGGGGCTGAGGTTCCCCAAGGCCAAGGGCCGGGTCCTGCCCTTTGGCCACAAGAAGCCCCTGCAGCTGCAGGCTGGGCCAGAGGGGCTGGAGAGCAGCCAGGCAGGAAGGGAGCTGGGAGTTGGGCTGGGCAGGGAGCTGAAGAGGAGCCCGAGTGTGGCCAGGGGGGCAAGAGGGCCAAGGGCTGCTGGGCTGGCTGAGGAAGAGTGTGGCAGCAGGAGCAGGGCAGGGCTTGTGCCCCTGGGCTGGGCGCTGGGGAGGCCACCCCTGGAGTGCTGTGTCCAGCTCTGGGCCCTGAGCTCAGGAAGGCCCTGGAGGGGCTGGAGCAGGGGCAGAGAAGAGCAGCGAGGCTGGGGAAGGGACTGGAGCCCAAGTGCTGGGAGGAGAGGCTGAGGGAGCTGGGGGGGCTCAGCCTGGAGAGGAGGAGGCTCAGGGGAGACCTCCTCACTCTCTGCAACTCCCTGCCAGGAGGGGGGAGCCGGGGGGGGTTGGGCTCTTTTCCCAGGCAACCATCAGCAAGACAAGAGGGCTCGGTCTTCAGCTGTGCCAGGGGAGGTTTAGGTTGGATATCAGGAAGAATTTCTTTGCAGAGAGGGTGCTCAGCCATTGGAATGGGCTGCCCAGGGAAGGGGGGGATTCTCCGTCCCTGGAGGTGTTTAAGGACAGACTGGATGTGGCATCAGTGCCATGGGCTGGGAACCACGGCGGGGTTGGATCAAGGGTTGGGCTGGATGAGCTCAGAGGTCCCTTCCAACCCAGCTGATTCTGGGATTTGCAAATGAAGCAAAAAATCTGAAAGGCAGGAGCTGAAGTTTAACTTGAGGCTTAAACCCAAGTGGAACATCGGGAAAACGAGATGAAATCATCTCCTAACAAGAGCCCTGAAATGGGAACACCCCAGAGCTGCTCAGGCAAACACTGAAGTTATTTATGAGTAAACTGGGAATAGATTTTCTTGCTTCAAAGGATGCCTAAAAAATAATAATGTTCACATGTAGGGAAGCTCTGCAGAGGGAGAGTGAGTTTTTATGTGGGCAGGGAGGGATAGGATAAAGGGGAACAGTTTTAAACTAAAAGGGATTTAGGTTGGATATTGGAAAGGAATTGCTGGGTGGGAGGGTGGGGAGGGGCTGGAATGGATTTCCCAGAGAAGCTGTGGCTGCCTCTGTATCCCTGGAAGTGTCCAAGGCCAGGCTAGAGCAACCTGGGAGAGTGGAAGCTGTCAGGGTTGGAACTGGGTGGTCTTTAAAGTCCCTTCCCACCCAAAACTGAGGATGAACAGAAGCTTTTGGGACTGGATCCCTCTGCTCTGGAGCCAGGCTGGGAGAGCTGAGGGGGTTCCCCTGGAGAAGAGAAGGCTCCAGGGAGAGCTGAGAGCCCCTGGCAGGGCCTAAAGGGGCTCCAGGAGAGCTGGAGAGGGACTGGGGACAAGGCCTGGAGGGACAGGACACAGGGAATGGCTTCCCACAGCCAGAGGACAGGGATGGATGGGATATTGGGAAGGAATTCCTGGCTGGGAGGGTGGGGAGGGGCTGGGATGGATTTCCCAGAGAAGCTGTGGCTGCCCCTGGATCCCTGGAAGTGTCCAAGGCCGGGCTGGAGTGACCTGGGATAGTGGGAGGTGTCCCTGGATGGGCTTTAAGGTCCCTTCCAATCAAACCATTCTGTGATTCCGTGATTTGTTACCCACCGAGGAATGTTCCAGACCAGCTCACTCCCACACTTCCCCGACCAATCCCATCTTTTCCCTGCCTGTTCCCAGCAGTTCCTGCTCCCTCCGGCCACGCGGGGAAGGCGCAAAACCGACACCTCCCAATTCCCCCGCCGGGATCGACAAATTCCGGCCTCGCCGCTCCCGTTGTGCCCCCCCAGCTCAGCACACGCCCCCACACCCCCCCACAGCCCCCCCAAAACTCACCTCTGCAGCAGCACCAGGATACTGGGAAGCAGATTCTCATTCTGGGCCCCAAACTTTGCCAGGGCGCTGACGGCGGCTGGAGAGAGAGCAGGGAAGAGAACAGGGAATGCCGGAGGGGGGCTCGGGTCACACCCAAAATTCCCGATTCCCAGCTTCCCACCCCACCCCATAAAACCTTTTGGAGTTGAGGGGGAGGCTAAATTTGTTCCTGTGTTTTCAGTTGTGTGTCAGGGAACGTGACAAATCCGGGGGTTTTCCCACACAACCCCTCAGCAACCACGAGCTCGGCGCCGGCCCGGAGGAATTCCACAGCCGGAGGGAAGAGGGAGGTGTTTGGGGAAGTACAAACCCCAGAAAAATGAAAGAGGGAATTCCCAAGAAAACAGGGAAGTAGCAGGAATTGCCTCTCAACTTCAAGAGACACTCCAAGAAGGGCCTGGAAGACGATATGTTACTTCTAGCCTGTAAAATATCCTGTAAAATATTCTTTAAAATACTTCTAGCCTCTAAAATATTCTGTAAAATATTCTGTAAAATACTTCTTGTCTGTAAAATATTCTGTAAAATATTCTTTAAAATACTTCTAGCCTGTAAAATATCCTGTAAAATACTCTGCAAAATACTTCTGGTATGTAAAATATTCTGTAAAATATTCTGTAAAATACCTTCTGTAAAATACTTCTAGTCTGTGAAATATTCTGTAAAATACATTCTGTAAAATATTCTTTAAAATACTTCTAGTCTGTAAAATATTCTGTAAAATATCCTGTAAAATACATTCTGTAAAATACTTCTAGTCTGTAAAATATCCTGAAAAATATTCTTTAAAATACTTCTAGCTTGTAAAATATTCTGTAAAATACATTTTGTAAAATACTTCTTGTCTGTAAAATATTCTGTAAAATACTTTTAGTCTGTAAAACATTCTGTAAAATATTCTTTAAGATACTTCTAGTCTGTGAAATATTCTGTAAAATACATTCTGTAAAATATACTTCTGGTCTGTAAAATATCCTGTAAAATATTCTGTAAAACACTTTAGCCTGTGAAATATTCTATAAAATACATTATGTAAAATACTTCTAGTCTGTAAAATATTCTGTAAAATACTCTTTAAAATACTTCTGGTCTGTAAAATATTCTGTAAAACATCCTGTAAAATACATTCTGTAAAATACTTCTAGTCTGTAAAATATCCTGAAAAATATTCTTTAAAATACTTCTAGCTTGTAAAATATTCTGTAAAATATTCTGTAAAATACATTTTGTAAAATACTTCTTGTCTGTAAAATATTCTGTAAAATACTTTTAGTCTGTAAAACATTCTGTAAAATATTCTTTAAGATACTTCTAGTCTGTGAAATATTCTGTAAAATACATTCTGTAAAATATACTTCTGGTCTGTAAAATATCCTGTAAAATATTCTGTAAAACACTTTAGCCTGTGAAATATTCTATAAAATACATTCTGTAAAATACTTCTAGTCTGTAAAATATTCTGTAAAATACTCTTTAAAATACTTCTGGTCTGTAAAATATTCTGTAAAATACTCTTTAAAATACTTCTAGTCTGTAAAATATCCTGTAAAATATTCTTTAAAATACTTCTAGTCTGTAAAATATTCTGTAAAATATTCTTTAAAATACTTCCACTTTGTAAAATATCCTGTAAAATACATTCTGTAAAATACTTCTAGTCTGTGAAATATTCTGTAAAATACTCTGTAAAATACTCTGTAAAATATTCTTTAAAATACTTCCAGTCTGTAAAATATTCTGTAAAATATCCTGTAAAATACATTCTGTAAAATACTTCTATTCTGTAAAATATTCTTTAAAATACTTCTAGTATGTAAAATATTCTGTAAAATATTCTGTAAAATACATTCTGTAAAATACTTCTTGTCTGTAAAATATTCTGTAAAATACTCTTTAAAATACTTCTGGTCTGTAAATTATTCTGTAAAATACAGTTGTAAAATACTTTTAGCCTGTAAAATATTTCTACTCTGTAAAATATCCCGTAAAATACATTCTGTAAAATATTCTTTAAAATACTTCTAGCCTGTAAAATATTTATTCTGTAAAATACTTCTGTTCTCTGAAATACATATTCCCTGAAATACTTCTGTCAAATACTTCTCTAAAATACTTCCAGTCTGTAAAATACTTCTAGGCTGTAAAATCCTTAAAAAATTCTGTAAAATCCTTAAAAAAAAAAATCCATAAAATCCTTAAAAAATTCTCTAAAATCCTTAAAAAAATTCTCTAAAATCCTTAAAAATTTCTGTAAAATCCTTTAGAAAATTCTGCAAAATCCTTAAAAAAAAATCTGTAAAATCCTTAAAAAACCCTGTAAAATTCATTAAAAAAATTCCATAAAATCCTTTAAAAATTCTGTAAAACCCTTAAAAAAAAAATCTGTAAAATCCTTAAAAAAAATTCTCTAAAATCCTTAAGAAATTCTGTAAAATCCTTAAAAAAATTTCTGCCAAATCCTTAAAAATGTTCTGCAAAATCCTTAAAAAAAAATCTGTAAAATCCTTAAAAAAAAAATCCGTAAAATCGTTTAAAAATCCTGTAAAATCCTTAAAAAAAAGCCCTGTAAAATCCTTAAAAATATTCTGTAAAATCCTTAAAAAAAATTCTGTAAAATCCTTAATAAAATTCTGTAAAATCCTTAAAAAAAATCCGTAAAATCCTTTTAAAATTCTGTAAAATCCTTAAAAAAATTCTGTAAAATCCTCTAAAAATATTCTGTAAAATCCTTAAAAAATTCTGTAAAACCCTTAAAAAAAAAATCTGTAAAATCCTTAAAAAAAAATCCATAAAATGCTTTAAAAATTCTGTAAAACCCTTAAAAAAATTTCTGTAAAATCCTTAAAAAAAAATTCCATAAAATCGTTTAAAGATTCTGTAAAATCCTTAAAAAAACCACCATAAAATCCTTAAAAAAAAAAAAAGTAAAATCCTTTAAAAAATTCTGTAAAACCCTTAAAAAAATTCTCTGAAATCCTTAAAAAATTCTGTAAATCCCTTAAAAAAAAAAATCTGTAAAATCCTTAGAAAAAACTCCATAAAATCCTTTAAAACTTCGGTAAAACCCTTAAAAAAATTCCGTAAAATCCTTAAAAAAAATTCCATAAAATCCTTAAAAAAAAACTCCCTAAAATCCTTTAAAAATTCTGTAAAATCGTTTAAAGATTCTGTAAAATCCTTAAAAAAAAATCTGTAAAATCCTTTAAAACGTCTGTAAAACCCTTAAAAAAATTCCGTAAAATCCTTAGAAATATTCTGTTAAATCCTTTAAAAAAATATCCATAAAATCCTTTAAAAATTCTGTAAAATCCTTAAAAAAAACCCCTATAAAATTCTTAAAAAAAAAAACCATAAAATCCTTTAAAAATTCTGTAAAATCCTTAAAAAAACCCCTACAAAATTCTTTAAAAAAAAATCCATAAAATCCTTAAAAGAAAAACCCCTAAAATCCTTTAAAAATTCCATAAAATCGTTTAAAGATTCTGTAAAATCATTAAAAAAAACTCCTATAAAATTCTTAAAAAAAAAAAATCCATGAAATCGTTTAAAATATTCTGTAAAACCCTTAAAAAAATTCTGTAAAATCCTTAAAAATATTCTGTTAAATCCTTAAAAAAAAAAAATCTGTAAAATCCTTTAAAAATTCCGTAAAATCCTTAAAAATATTCTGTAAAATCCTTAAAAAAATTCCATAAAATCCTTTAAAAATTCCATAAAAATCCTTAAAAAAAAATCCGTAAAAACGTTTAAAAAAATTCCATAAAATCCTTAAAAAAAAAAATGGTTTAAAAAATCTGTAAAATCCTTAAAATATTCTAAAAAATCCTTAAAAATCCATAAAATCCTTTAAAAATTCTGTAAAATCCTTACAAAAAAAAAAAAACAACTATAAAATTCTTAAAAAAAATCCATAAAATCCTTTAAAAATTCCGTAAAATCCTTAAAAATATTCTGTAAAATCCTTAAAAAATTCTGTAAAATCCTTACAAAATCCTCTAAAACATTAAAAAAAAATCCATAAAATCCTTAAAAAAATTCCATAAAATCGTTTAAAAATTCTGTAAAATTCTTAAAAAAAACCCCTAAAAAATTCTTAAAAAAAAAAAATCCATAAAATCCTTTAAAAATGCTGTAAAATCATTTAAAGATTCTGTAAAATCCTTAAAAAAAATCCCTATAAAATTCTTAAAAAAAAAAATCCATGAAATCGTTTAAAAATTCTGTAAAACCCTTAAAAAAAAAAAACTATAAAATTCTTAAAAGAAATCCATAAAATCCTTTAAAAATTCTGTAAAATCCTTAAAAAAAACCCCTATAAAATTCTTTAAAAAAAAAAAAAAATCCATAAAATCCTTTAAAAATTCTGTAAAATCCTTACAAAAATCCCGTAAACCAGGAGTGGCCTCGCGCCGACAACCATCGCCCTCCCACATTCCCAGCCCCCAAATTCCAGGCGGGAATTGCCAAGCGGGGTGGCCACTCACCGGCCCGGACGGCCTCGTTCTCCAGCACCACCCTGTTGAAGATGAAGCGGATGTACTTGGAGGGGGCGGGCGTGCGCGGCCCCTCCTTGCCCAGCAGGTGCAGGATCTTGGTGGCCAGCACGGTGTGCTCGCAGTCCTCGATGAACTCGCACAGGTGGGCCAGCCCGGCCTCCTTGCTCTCGGGGTTCTCCTCGATGATGCCGATGATGCAGTCCACGATGGCCCTCTTGTACTCGAAGCCGCCCTGGGGGAAGGGGGTGGCACGCTTTGAGAACCCCAAAATCTTAATTCACAGAATAGAATCATAGAATCATGGAATCGATTGGGTTGGAAAAGTCCTCCGAGATCATCGAGTCCAACCCTTGGTCCAAATCCAGTCCATTGACTAGATCATGGCACTCAGGGCCACGTCCGATCTGCGTTTAAAAATCTCCAGGGATGGTGAATCCACCACCTCCCTGGGCAGCCCATTCCAATGCCTGATCACTCTCTCTGTAAAGAATTTTCTCCTGATATCCAACTTAAATCTCCCCTGGCGGAGCTTAAGCCCGTGCCCCCTTGTCCTATTGCTGAGTGCCTGAGAGGAGAGACCAACCCCCACCTGGCTGGAACTTCCCTTCAGGTAGTTATAGACGGTGATGAGGTCACCTCTGAGCCTCCTCTTCTCCAGGCTGAACAACCCCAGCTCCCTCAGCCTCTCCCCGTAGCACTTATGCTCCAGTCCCTTCCCCAGCCTTGTTGCTCTTCTCTGGACCCGCTCCAGCCCCTCCATGTCCTTTCTGAACTGAGGGGCCCAGAGCTGAACACAACACTCAAGGTGTGGCCTCACCAGCGCAGAGCACAGGGGAAGGATCACCCCCCTGCTCCTGCTGGCCACGCTATTTTTGATACAGGACAAGATCCCATTGGCCTTCTTGGCCACCTGGGCAATTCCCTACTCCAAACCCCCTCCCACATCTCAACCCGGTGTGAGACGGTTTCCATGTGGCCACCTCTCTCCACGACAACCTCCTCTTCCGTTCTGCTTGTGACACTGACTCAAAGAAACCTCTGCCAATCTGAAAAGCACTTTTATTACGGCCGGGGAATGCAAAAGGGGGCAGGTGTTCTCCCCAGAGCACTCCCCCGAGCCAAGAAATAACAGAGCCTTTTATACAGTTTGAAAGTAGCAAGCTCAAAATTATCTTTACACACGCTCTTTTTGCAGCCTGTCTTATCTAAACAGACATCTAGTTTTACCTCCTATTCTCACCATTATAGAGTAGTTACCTAAAGTTTTATCATTTCAAACAGTTTCAGGTTATACACCCTACTCTACTGTGCTAAAAAGCTTTTCCCTATTCTCTAAGCTTTTTAAGTTTGGGCAGAGACTTTTAAGCAGTTTTACATTTTGCAAAGTCACACCTTCATAGCTAAATGTCTAATATTTCATTTCATTCTCTATTTCAATGTTTATATTTTGGGTAAAACCTCAAAACTCCAAGGGTCACCACCCCCTGGGGTTTTACCATTTTGTAACTGCAGGGGAAAAACTGTTTCCCCCCCACCACAGGGGGAAAAACCAAGGGCAGTGACCCAACGGTGAAGGACCAGGAATCGGAACGGGGAAAATTCCACAAGTAGAAAAAGATATACAGTGATTGAAAAGACTTTATGATACAGACTTCACAGTTATTATGTATATACACATTATATATATATATACATATTATATATATACATATATATATATACATATTATATATATACATATATATATGTATATACATATTATATATATACACATATATATGTATATACATATTATATATATACACATATATATGTATATACATATTATATATATACACATATTATATATATACATATATATATGTATATACATATTATATATATACACATTGTGTGCTTCCCCAGAATTTGTATTCCCTGGGCATGTCCAGGTTTGTCCACTCCCCTGCTTTCCTGCAGATTGTCTGGAGAAGCTGCAGAGAGGAGGCAGCCTCCATTCACTCACTCCTTTAAAATCCTTTAAAAAATTCTGTGAAGCCCTTAAAAAAAAAATTCTCTAAAATCCTTTAAAAAATTCTGTGAAGCCCTTAAAAAAAAATTCCATAAGATCGTTTAAAAATTCCATAAAATCCTTAAAAAACCCTGTAAAATTCTTAAAAAAAAAAATTCCATAAAATCCTTTAAAAATTCTGTAAAACCCTTAAAAAAAAAAATCTGTAAAATCCTTAAAAAAAATTCTCTAAAATCCTTAAGAAATTCTGTAGAATCCTTAAAATTTCTGCCAAATCCTTAAAAATATTCTGTAGAATCCTTAAAAAAAACCCACGTAAAATCCTTAAAAAAAACCCACGTAAAATCCTTTAAAAATCCTGTAAAATCCTTTAAAAAAAAAA
Source organism: Pipra filicauda (assembly GCF_003945595.2). Lineage (NCBI taxonomy): Eukaryota > Metazoa > Chordata > Aves > Passeriformes > Pipridae > Pipra > Pipra filicauda. Next base: position 21,734 of record NW_024104890.1, read on the forward strand.
TCTGTAAAATCCTTAAAAAAAAAATCCATAAAATGCTTTAAAAATTCTGTAAAACCCTTAAAAAAAGTCCGTAAAATATTCTGTAAGACATTTCTAGTCTGTAAAATACTTCTATTCTCTAAAATCCTTAAAAAATTCTGTAAAATCCTTTAAAAAAAATTCCATAAAATAGTTTAAAAATTCTGTAAAATCCTTAAAAAAATCAATTCGCAAAACCCTTTAAAAATTCTGTAAAATCTTTTAAAAAAGTTCCATAAAATTGTTTACAAATTCTGTAAAATCCTTAAAAAAAAAAAACAATTAGCAAAATCCTTTAAAAATCCTGTAAAATCTTTTAAAAAAATTCCATAAAATCGTTTTAAAATTCTGTAAAATCCTTAAAAAAAAAAATCACAAAATCCTTTAAAAATCCTGTAAAATCTTTAAAAAAATTCCATAAAATCGTTCAAAAATTCTGTAAAATCCTTAAAAAAAATAAATCTGTAAAATCCTTTAAAAAACCCCATAAAATATTTTAAAAATTCTGTAAAACCCTTAAAAAATTCTGTAAAATATCCTGCAAAATATTTCATGCTGTAAAACGCTTCAAGTCTGTAAAATATTCTGTAAGATACTTCTAGTCTGTAAAATACTTCTGTTCTCTAAAATCCTTAAAAAATTCTGTAAAATCCTTTAAAAAAAATTCCATAAAATCGTTTAAAAATTCTGTAAAATCCTTAAAAAAAACCAATTTGCAAAATCCTTTAAAAACCCTGTAAACTCCGACACCCCTCAATAAAGCATCCATTTTGCAACTCTACCTTGTCTGCAGGGTCTCCCTGCACTTTCCAGGATCCACAACTGGGAGGAGACCATTCAGTCCCTGCACTTTCCATCATCCACATCCCACACAGGAGACCCTTCAGTCCCTGCACTTTCCAGGATCCACATTTGGGAAGAGACTCTTCAGTCCCTGCACTTTCCAGGATCCACATTTGGATGGAGACCCTTCAGCCCCTGCACTTTCCAGGATCCACATTTGGATGGAGACCCTTCAGTCCCTGCACTTTCCAGGATCCACATCTGACAGAGGAGACCCTTCAGCCCCTGCACTTTCCAGGATCCACATCTGGGAAGAGACTCTTCAGTCCCTGCACTTTCCAGGATCCACATCCCACACAGGAGACCCTTCAGTCCCTGCACTTTCCATGGCACATCTGACACAGGAGACCCTTCAGCCCCTGCACTTTCCATGGCACATCTGACACAGAAGACCCTTCAGTCCCTGCACTTTCCAGGATCCACATTTGGGAGGAGACCCTTCAGCCCCTGCACTTTCCAGGATCCACATTTGGGAGGAGACCCTTCAGTCCCTGAACTTTCCAGGATCCACATCTGAGAGGAGACCCTTCAGTCCCTGCACTTTCCAGGATCCACATCCCACACAGGAGACCCTTCAGTCCCTGCACTTTCCAGGATCCACATTTGGGAGGAGACCCTTCAGTCCCTGCACTTTCCAGGATCCACATCTGACAGAGGAGACCCTTCAGTCCCTGCACTTTCCATCATCCACATCCCACAGAGAACACCCTTCAGTCCCTGCACTTTCCAGGATCCACATCTGAGAGGAGACCCTTCAGTCCCTGCACTTTCCATCATCCACATCTGACACAGGAGATCCTTCAGTCCCTGCACTTTCCAGGATCCACATCCCACACAGGAGACCCTTCAGTCCCTGCACTTTCCATGGCACATCTGACAGAGGAGACTCTTCAGTCCCTGCACTTTCCAGGATCCACATTTGGGAGGAGACCCTTCAGCCCCTGCACTTTCCAGGATCCACATCTGAGAGGATTCAGTCTCTGCACTTTCCAGGATCCACATCCCACACAGGAGACCCTTCAGTCCCTGCACTTTCCAGGATCCACATTTGGGAGGATTCAGTCTCTGCACTTTCCAGGATCCACATCCCACACAGGAGACCCTTCAGTCCCTGCACTTTCCAGGATCCACATTTGGGAGGAGACCCTTCAGCCCCTGCACTTTCCAGGATCCACATCTGACAGAGGAGACCCTTCAGTCCCTGCACTTTCCAGGATCCACATCTGACCCAGGAGACCCTTCACCCCCCAAACCAGAGCCCCCCAGTGCCCCCCTCTCCAGGTGCCCCACGTACATCATCCCTGAGCATGTTGGACAGGAAGGTCATCATGACGCTGTGCTTCCGAGGGTACTTCTGGCACAGGGCACTGATGGCCTGCACCACCACCACCTGCAGGGCAACACACAAGGACATCACTCAGGGCTGGTTTTCCACGGAAAACGCAGGGTTTCATCTCAATTTGATGAAGTTCATGACCAAGGATAAAAATCAGGTGGTGGATTCTCAGAGTAACAACCTCCTGTCAGCCTGGCTTTGCAAGAGGGACTGGAATTTGGGGTGGACTACAAACCTAATCCTAACCTCCCAAGTCTTTTTTGCCTTGAAAACCCTTTTCCAGTTTCAAATTTGTCTGGTATTTAATTTTCTCATTAAAAAAAAGAATTTAAGGTCACTGTGAGCACACAGTGACTCTGCTGTGCTCTCAGGGCATCTCCATGATGGAAAAGGGACAGGTGATCCATCCTGAACCAATTTAGTACCAGAATTTATAACCTTGAAGTATTACATATTTATAAACTTTAAAAACTAGGTAGAAATTTCATAATTCACGCTGTTTGCTAAATATGTATCAGACTGAAATGATACAGGTTCAACCAGAACAGTTAAAATCCCTCTTCCTCCCCAAAGAGGAAACCAGAAGGCAGGATAAGGTTTTGCAGGATATTGCACAGGAGCCAGGAATCCACCAAAGGACATTTATCCTTTCCTGGAGTGCTGGGAGGAAAGGGCAGAGCCAGGAATCCACCAAATAGCAATTATTCTTTCCTGAAGTGCTGGGAGGAAAGGACAGAGCCAGGAATCCACCAAAGGACATTTATCCTTTCCTGGAGTGCTTGGGAGGAAAAGGACACAACATGGAATCCACCAAATGACAACTCTAGCCCTTCTTGGAATGGTGGGAAGAAAGGACAGAGCCAGGAATCCACCAAAGGACATTTATCCTTTCCTGGAGTGCTGGGAGGAAAGGACAGAGCCAGGAATCTACCAAAGGATATTTATCCTCTCCTGGAGTGCTGGGAGGAAAGGGCAGAGCCAGGAATCCACCAAAGGATATTTATCCTCTCCTGGAGTGCTGGGAGGAAAGGGCAGAGCCAGGAATCCACCAAATAACAATTATTCTTTCTTGGAGTGCTGAGAGGAAAGGGCAGAGCCAGGAATCCACTAAAGGATATTTATCCTTTTTGGGAGGAAAGGACAGAGGATATTTAAGCTGGAAAGCAGAGCATTACACCCCAACTTCAACCTGGCTTTGCTCTGGCAGACCAAGCCACGGCCGGATTAAAATAAAACAACAACGGGAAAAGCTTTGTAAAAAACAAGAAATGGGAGAAAAACCTGCAGGTGGCAAGAGCAGAGGCCTCCAGTGGCACACCTTAAACTCATCTGAGATCTCTGACACGAAGGAGGAGATCTGCTTCATGAGCCTGTCCACGCTGCTCTCGCTGCCCGTCTTGAGCAGCGTGGTGATGGCCAAGGTGGCGATGCTGCGGTTGGAGTCGGTGATCAGGTTCTCCAGGTCCAGGTTGCAGGCAGTGACTGCAGAGGGGTGTTTCATGGCCACCTGCAAGGAAAGGCAAAGCCCCAGTTACATGGCAGCAACATCCCAAAGGCCAAAGATTTCGGGTGCGAGCGACGCTTGGCTGGAAGATTTTGACGTAACGCGCGGGTTCTTTTGTGTCAGCATTTCCAGTGACTTTGAGTCACAAAGTGCTGCTGTGCAGCTCTGAAATCAAGATGTTACTTCCTTCCCACGGATTTTGCAGGGTTAAATAGCCAGCACTCTGCTTCCTCACAGCTGAGAGTTCACAAGTTACCAAAGCACAGCTCGTTGTACCCCCCACAGTCCAAAAACGAGCAAGTGCGGCCTGGATGCAGAAAGGATTTCTGACACCCCAGGATATCCGGCATGGGAAAGGCAATTCTCCAGCCTGGAGCAGCTCCAGACAGAGTAATCACATCACTGGGCACTGCTGGGTTGCTGTGGAGGTTAAAACTTGAGGTAGCTCAGAGGTTTTGGGAGCACTCACTTTGTTCAGGGTGCGAACGGCCGCGTATCTCAGGACGGGCTTGGAGGAGCTACAGAAAAGCTGCAACACTGGGAAAGGAAAAGAGAGCTTCTTTCAAAGGAAGGGAATAAAGAGGGAAATCTAATCCATCTCCATTCAGCTATGCTAAATATTCATGCAGCTCTGTGCATAATTCAGCAGGTTAAAAATAACCTCCTGGGTTTTATCTCCTGATCAATAACAGGGGGGTGGCAGAGTTGGCTGGGGCACGGCTGGGCATCCAGTTCTCTTCTACTTCCCACGGCCTAAAGGGGCTCCAGGAGAGCTGGAGAGGGACTGGGGACAAGGCAGGGAGGGACAGGACACAGGGAATGGCTTCCCACTGCCAGAGGGCAGGGAGAGAGGGGATATTGGGAAGGAATTGCTGGCTGGGAGGGTGGGGAGGGGCTGGAATGGATTTCCCAGAGAAGCTGTGGCTGCCCCTGGATCCCTGGAAGTGTCCAAGGCCAGGCTGGAGCAACCTGGGATAGTAGAAGGTGTTGGGGTTGGAACTGGATGGCCCTTAAGGTCCTTTCCATCTCAAACCATTCCAACACTCCCTCCCACCCCAAATTCCCACAGCTGGACAAAGGCAAGTCCCCCTGTGCCACCTCTGCTGCCCGTTCTCCAAAGCTCGGGATGAAACACGGAAAAGGGATCCAAGTGCTTCTCACCCAAAAGCCCTTTAACTTGGGCACGAGCACTAAACTCAGGGGTTGGGTATTTTATTCATGCTGTACTGTCCCTGCTGTGCTTCACTGCCCTTTTTTTGGTGTCTGAGGGGCACAGAGGGCCCTGCCCCACCTGACACGGCGGGTGCCAGCTCCCTGGCAGTGCAGTTGGGGAGGTGGATGATGGCAGAGGCGGCTTCATAAATCACCATCTCGTGCTTGTTCCTCAGGCAGCTCTCGATGAAGTCGAACAGGGGACTCTCGTGGCTGCGAAAAGAACCATTTGGGCTGGAAAAACACCTCTCCAGAATCATGGAATCCCAGAATCAGCTGGGTTGGAAAAGCTCTCCGAGATCATCCAGCCCAACCCTTGATCCAACCCCACCGTGGTTCCCAGCCCATGGCACTGATGCCACATCCAGTCTGTCCTTAAACACCTCCAGGGATGGAGAATCCCCCACTTCCCTGGGCAGCCCATTCCAATGGCTGAGCACCCTCTCTGCAAAGAAATTCTTCCTGATATCCAACCTAAACCTCCCCTGGCACAGCTGAAGACCGAGCCCTCTTGTCTTGCTGATGGTTGCCTGGGAAAAGAGCCCAACCCCCCCCAGCTCCCCCCTCCTGGCAGGGAGTTGCAGAGAGTGAGGAGGTCTCCCCTGAGCCTCCTCCTCTCCAGGCTGAGCCCCCCCAGCTCCCTCAGCCTCTCCTCCCAGCACTTGGGCTCCAGTCCCTTCCCCAGCCTCGCTGCTCTTCTCTGCCCCTGCTCCAGCCCCTCCAGGGCCTTCCTGAGCTCAGGGCCCAGAGCTGGACACAGCACTCCAGGGGTGGCCTCCCCAGCGCCCAGCCCAGGGGCACAAGCCCTGCCCTGCTCCTGCTGCCACACTCTTCCTCAGCCAGCCCAGCAGCCCTTGGCCCTCTTGCCCCCCTGGCCACACTCGGGCTCCTCTTCAGCTCCCTGCCCAGCCCAACTCCCAGCTCCCTTCCTGCCTGGCTGCTCTCCAGCCCCTCTGGCCCAGCCTGCAGCTGCAGGGGCTTCTTGTGGCCAAAGGGCAGGACCCGGCCCTTGGCCTTGGGGAACCTCAGCCCCTTGCAATCAGCCCCTGGATCCAGCCTGGCCAGGGCCCTCTGCAGAGCCCTCCTGTCCTCCAACACTCCCCCAGCTTGGTGTCTAAATCATCAATAAAGACATTAAACAAGACTGGGCCCAGCACTGATCCCTGGGGACACCCCTGGGGACGGATCCCAGCTGGAAGCAGCTCCATCCCCACCACTCTCTGGGCCCTCAGCCAGTTCCTCACCCAGCACAGGGTGCCCCTGGCCAAGCCCTGGCTGCAGCTTTTCCAGGAGCCCAGCCCTCATCCCAGCACCACCCTACACATGCACCACCTTTCACGTTTCAACCCCGCCCTTACATCAGAGCTCTACATTTATTGTTGTTCATCTTTGCATGATGTTCCTCCCACCAGAAACGCTGCACTCTACAAATAAACACTTCTACCAGTACTTAGAGAAGTGCACTGAAGAGCCAGCTCTCAATTAACAGTCTCGGGCTGGGATCATGGAAAAGGGATCGGGATTTTCTGAAACAGCCGCGTCGTTTCCCACAAGTCACAACTCTCGTTTTCCAAAGGAAAAAAAAAGGGGGAAAAGGAAAAGCAGGTACTTGTTCTGAAGCTTTAAGTGCTCCCAGGATACCACTGATAAAAATGCCAGCACTCAGCTGAGTCATTCTGCCCCTGGGTTTCATTTTAACACAACAGTCCAGTCTCTATGTGTTTTTAAACGTTAAAAAACCGCTGCTGTTGGCTCAAATCCTAATTAATTTGTGTGATTGCCCGCTGCCTTACCCCTCCTCGGACTCCCTGAGGAGCTTGCTGGCGATCCTGATGAGCATGCAGTAGGCAAACTGGGACTTGAGCCCGGACTTGGTGAATTTGTTGAGCATCTTGGAGACGGCGAGCCGGTCGTTCCTCCTCAGGTGGTAGAGCACCCCCAGGGCGTGGTACTGCGGGAGGGGAAGCACAGGGACAGGCTCGGAATCGCTCCTGTTTTCCGGGAGAAATCCCTGCGGAGCTCAAAAGGGACGAGCTTCCCGATGGATTTCTGCCAAGAGCTGCGAGGTTTCCAACCCAAACCCTCCAGTGGTTCCCAACCCAGACACCCTCAAGGGTTTCTGAGGATCCAAAGGGCCCCAGAGGTGATTTACCCCCTTTTCTCCCCTTTAAATATAACTTCAGCTCACTATATATATAATAGATACAATAATATATATTAATATAATATACTAATACAATATATTATAATATACAATATAATGTACACAATAATTGTACATATTATGTAGTCAGCTGAAGTTATATATAAGATATAAAATATATATACACAATTGTATGTATATTGTATATACAATATATCTAATACATTGTATATATTATATATATAATAGAACAGCAACTAAGAATGACTGTAAGATTATATATAATTATATATATCATTAGATACACATAATATATACAATAATATATATAATATACTAATATAATATACTAATATATTATAATATACAATATAATGTACACAATAATTGTATATATTATATAGTCAGCTGAAGTTATATATAAGATATAAAATATATATACACAATTGTATGTATATTGTATATACAATATATCTAACATATTGTATATATTACATATATATAATAGAACAGGAACTAAGAATGACTGTAAGATTATATATAATTATATATATCATTAGATACACATAATATATACAATAATATATATAATATACTAATATAATATACTAATACAATATATTATAATATACAATATAATGTACACAATAATTGTACTAATATATTATAATATACAATATAATGTACACAATAATTGTATATATTATATAGTCAGCTGAAGTTATATATAAGATATAAAATATATATACACAATTGTATGTATATTGTATATACAATATATCTAACATATTGTATATATTACATATATATAATAGAACAGGAACTAAGAATGACTGTAAGATTATATATAATTATATATATCATTAGATACACATAATATATACAATAATATATATAATATACTAATATAATATACTAATACAATATATTATAATATACAATATAATGTACACAATAATTGTATATATTATATAGTCAGTTGAAGTTATATATAAGATATAAAATATATATACACAATTGTATGTATATTGTATATACAATATATCTAATACATTGTATATATTATATATATAATAGAACAGCAACTAAGAATGACTGTAAGATTATATATAATTATATATATCATTAGATACACATAATATATACAATAATATATATAATATACTAATATAATATACTAATACAATATATTATAATATACAATATAATGTACACAATAATTGTATATATTATGTAGTCAGCTGAAGTTATATATAAGATATAAAATATATACACAATAGTATGTATATTGTATATACAATATATCTAATACATTGTATCTATGATATATATAATAGAATAGCAACTAAGAATGACTGTAAGATTATATATAATTATATATATCATTATATACACATAATATATACAATAATATATATAATATACTAATATAACATACTAATATAATATATTATAATATACAATATAATGTACACAACAATTGTATATATTATATAGGCAGTTGAAGTTATATATAAGATATAAAATATATATACACAATTGTATGTATATTGTATATACAATATATCTAATATATTGTATATATTACATATATATAATAGAACAGCAACTAAGAATGACTGTAAGATTATATATAATTATATATATCATTAGATACACATAATATATACAATAATATATATAATATACTAATATAACATACTAATATATTATAATATACAATATAATATACATAACAATTGTATATATTATATAGTCAGCTGAAGTTATATATAAGATATAAAATATATATATACAATTGTATGTATATTGTATATACAATATATCTAACATATTGTATATATTACATATATATAATAGAACAGCAACTAAGAATGACTGTAAGATTATATATAATTATATATATCATTAGATACACATAATATATACAATAATATATATAATATACTAATATGATATACTAATATAATAAATTATAATATACAATATAATGTACACAATAATTGTATATATTATATAGTCAGCTGAAGTTATATATAAGATATAAAATATATATACACAATTGTATGTATATTGTATATACAATATATCTAATACATTGTATATATTATATATATAATAGAATAGCAATTAAGAATGATTATAAGATTATATATAATTATATATGTCATTATATACACATAATATATACAATAATATATAATATAATATACTAATATAGTACTATAATATAGAATATAATATACACAATAATTGTACATATTATATAGTGAGCTGAAGTTATATACAATATATAAAATATACATACAAAATGGTAAATATATTGTATATAATATATACTATATAATAGAATAGTAATTAAGAATGATTATAAGATTATATGTAATTATATATCATTATACATACATAATATATATGCATAATATATTATATATAATTATATATCATAATTATATATATTATATAGAATTAAATATATTATCTACTATTATATTATATAATTATAACCACCAATATATAACATATTATATACTCATATAATAATTATATTATAATTATTATATATATATTATAATATATATACACTATATGTATAATTATATATCTAATTATACATAAGATTATATATATAGTTATATATATGAGAATGACTATAATATAATATAAAATTAAGAATATTATTAATATCATAATAATAGTAAGACTATTATAATAATAATAATAATGCAATGTTATTTTTATATACTTAGTATATATTATATATTATATTTTATATACTTAGTATATATTATATATAATAGAATAGCAATTAAGAATGATTATAAGATTACATATAATTATATATATCATTATATATACATAATATAGATAATATATGATAATGTAGTATATTATATATAATTATATATAATTATATACATAATATAATTATATGTATAATTGTACATAAGATATTTAATTATATATAAGCATTATTATATATAAGAATGACAATATATAAGAAGTATCATCATATAATATTAAGATTATTATTAATATTATAATAATATTAAACCTATAATATTATAATAATAATGTAATGCTACTTTTATATATAAATCATATTATTAATATAATAATATTAACACCCAACAACAATGTAATAATGATTATATATAACATATAACCAGCTCACCACATCACACCTGCATTTCTAACACACTCCACACACCCAGGGTATCCCAAGGCCTTGAAAGGACCACAAAAATCCCCCAGGGATTTAGGCTGGAAGCACAGAGGAACATTCCCCCAGCTGCTTGGAATATTTGGGGGAAAATGCTGCTGATGTGGATTTTTGACTGATATTTGGGCTGATCTTTGGTGGTCCTGGAGCAACCGGGGGACCTTGGGAATCACAATTGTTGTTTTTCAGAGAATGAGGGGAAAACGAGAACCGGGTCCTTTTTCCAAGGGTTTTTTAAGAATTCCCAGGATACCACCAAAACCCCGGAGCCTGTTTAGGGTCCCCCCCAAAACACACCTGCACCATGATGTTGTCACTGGAAGCTGCCTCCTGGGCTTCGTTGATCCACCGTTTGACCACGTCGTAGCTGATCTTCATCATGTGCTGCAAGAAGCCACAAATCCAGACTGCAAACAAACCCACCTCGGGTTTACCAACCTCTTCATCCCCCACAACCACAAACCAGGTGTTTATTACGTTTCAGCCTCAAACTACCACGTTTTCATCTCCTTTTAAATCAAAGTATTAATTAACGAGAGCTTTCCCTGCCTTTTTTCTCCCACGCGAGGGAGAGGAAAATAAGAGTGAACTTCTTCATCTTGCCCTCCTGGCAAAAATGAACCTGAAGGGGTTAAATCCTTAAAATCTTTAAAAAAATTATCTTTAGGGTAGTGGTTTCATGGCCCCTCCCTGCATAAATTAATCTTCTGGACTAATTGGGAGAGAGGTGATGAGATTTCGTAGTAAATTATTATAATTAATGTCCTCTAAAGCAAGAGAATGTTGAAGGAGTTTGAGAAGATAAAGGAAACTCCATTGCCACTGTTTTTATGTCCCAGTGAGGAGATGAAGGGTCATCTCAAGGGAAAAGGAGATGGAGACTCAACTCAAGGGAAAAGGAGATGAAGAAAGAACAAAACAGACAAATCCCAGCCCAGGAGTTTGAGGAGCCAAAGGAAACTCCATTGACACTATTTTTATGTCCCAGTGAGGAGATGAAGGGTCATCTCGAGGCAAAAGGAGATGAAGGGTCATCTCAAGGCAAAAGGAGATGGAGACTCAACTCAAAGGGAAAAGGAGATGGAGACTCAACTCAAAGGGAAAAGGAGATGGAGACTCAACTCAAAGGGAAAAGGAGATGGAGACTCAACTCAAAGGGAAAAGGAGATGGAGACTCAACTCAAAGGGAAAAGGAGATGGAGACTCAAAGGGAAAAGGAGATGAAGGGTCATCTCGAGGGAAAAGGAGATGAAGGGTCATCTCGAGGGAAAAGGAGATGAAGGGTCATCTCGAGGGAAAAGGAGATGAAGGGTCATCTCAAGGGAAAAGGAGATGAAAGGTCATCTCAAGGGAAAAGGAGATGGAGACTCAACTCAAAGGGAAAAGGAGATGGAGACTCAACTCAAAGGGAAAAGGAGATGAAGGGTCATCTCAAGGGAAAAGGAGATGAAGGGTCATCTCAAGGGAAAAGGAGGTGAAGAAAGAACAAAACAGACAAATCCCAGCCCAGGAGTTTGAGGAGCCAAAGGAAACTCCATTGCCACTATTTTTACATCCCAGTGAGGAGATGAAGGGTCATCTCAAAGGGAAAAGGAGATGAAGGGTCATCTCAAGGGAAAAGGAGATGAAGACTCAACTCAAAGGGAAAAGGAGATGAAGAAAGAACAAAACAAACTAATTCAAGCCCAGCCTTAAAATAATTTGGTGCCTTACTTACCAGGGAAGACACCAGAGCAGAACTGGACACACTGGGGACTTTGTCCACGATGGCTTGTTTCATGTATCTCTCGATGGCCTGTAACATTGTTCCCTGGGAAGGGGAAAAGAAGGGGAAAAAAAGAAGTGTGGGTACTTTGGAGGAAGAGAATAAAAGCAGCAGAAATAAAAGCACCCTTTTGTGGTTTAAATCCACCTGTGTCTCCCGGAGCAGGGAGGTGGTTTGTACTCACGTCAGTGATCCTGCACAGCGCGCGGATGGCCGGCCCACGGTAAACATCCTCCTTCCCTGTCATGTCTTTGGTCAGACTGCAATAACCACAGACAGCCTGTTAGAACTGCCTTAATATCTCCAGGATTTGTGACAGATCTCCTTTTATGTCTCCCTTAATATCTCCTTAATTTCCCCTAATATCCCCTTTTATCATCCCCTTAAACCATCTCCTTGATATCTGCTTAAATATCTCTTGATTTCTCCTTTATCATCTTCTTAAAACACCTCCTTATAACATCTCCTTGACATCTCCTTGACATCTCCTTGACCATCTCCTCGACACCTCCATGACCATCTCCTTGACACCTCGACATCTCCTTGAACCATGTCCTTGACCGTCTCCTTGACATCTCCTTGATCATCTCCTTGACCATCTCCTTGACCATCTCCTTGACCATCTCCTTGACCATCTCCTTGACCATCTCCTTGACCATCTCCTTGACCATCTCCTTGACCATCTCCTTGACCATCTCCTTGACCATCTCCTTGACCATCTCCTTGACCATCTCCTTGACATCTCCTTGACCATCTCCATCATCTCCTTGACATCTCCATCATCTCCTTGACATCTCCATCATCTCCTTGACATCTCCATCATCTCCTTGACATCTCCATCATCTCCTTGACCATCTCCTTGACACCTCGACATCTCCTTGAACCATGTCCTTGACATCTCCCTGACCATCTCCCTGACATCTCCTTGACCATGTCCTTGACATCTCCTTAGACATCTCCTTGACATCTCCTTGACATCTCCTTGACATCTCCTTGACATCTCCTTGACCATCTCCTTGACCATCTCCTTGACCATCTCCTTGACCATCTCCTTGACCATCTCCTTAGACATCTCCTTGACCATCTCCCTGACATCTCCTTGGCCATCTTCTTGACATCTCCTTGACCATCTCCTTTTGTGATGCTCATCTCATCTCACTTAGTTGTCACCAATTAAAATTCTTAATAAATAAAATTCCCAGCAAATAAAATTCCCAATAAATAAAATTCCCAATAATGAGTTATTTGAAAGTTATCACCATCAGATTCTGTGGAAACACAGATTATTTCAAAATCCACACTCCATAGTGTTGCTCTGCCACAGGCCTGGTTTAATTAGTCACCCATTCTTAATAGTTCTGCTTGTCCTACCACGTGAAATTTTGATTTAATAATAGTGAAGCTCAGTTTGCTGAACAGCTTAAAAACATACCCAGTAGAAAATATACGTAATATAAACCTATATTATAAAATATAGATAAAAAAATATATAAAATATATCTAAAATAAAGTGTTTGGCACATGCTACTGAGCCAACTTTTGCCCTTGCAACAACAGCAATGATTATTTATAGTCCAAAAAATTGACAGTTCAGTTAGGAGACTGAAAAGGGGCTTTGCTTTGCTTTTCCCTGACACAAAGTGAAGTCACAGCTTAAGCTGTGACAAATCCACAGAGCACCAATAATTAAAAAAAAAAAACCAAACAAAAAAACAAAGTAGGAACCAGCTGATAACTTTTGTAATTTAAAAAAAAAATCGCCCGTAATTAAAAAAAAATCTCATAATTAAAAAAAACCTGCAGCCTTTTGCCCTTTTGGGAAAAGAGAACGTGGGGAGAAGAAAATAACATTTCAGGAGAAAATAACATTTCATGTCCTCTGTGTCACGTTACAAAGCCCAATTTCAGAACTTTGCAGCAGTTAAAATAAACACTTGAAGAGGCAGTTTCAGAGCTCTGATCCTGGTTTGTTTTGGGTTTTTTTTTTGGAGTTCCCCCACCTGCTTGTGACAATGATGACGTCCTCCGAGATGTTGGCCATCTCCTTGATGGTGAGGTAACACATCCTTCGAAGGGTTTGCTGTGGGAGCAGGGCAGAGAAACATTAAAAACTCAATTAAAAACATCAATAATTATTTTCCTAGAAGTTTTAGAACTTGAAAGAAAGCGAAATAAATTTAACTCGAAGAGCTAAAAAAGCTTTTAAACAGAACACATTCTGTTCAAAGTTATGTGCCATGTGTAAAGCTACGTTTGATAACTGGATAACAGCAAAACTCCCTGTTATCAAATCAGAAGAGTAAGAGAGAAATAGCTTGTAAAAGGAGAAGAATAAAAAGAATATTAATTCACATTAATTATATCAGAAGAGATACATCACATCTGCAGGCAGAAGCCTCACAATTATCAGTTAAAAGCTTTGAAAACAGCTTGTCAAAGAAAAACCAGAAAGTGACAGTGTCTTTGAAAGAAATTGGTATTTATATTTTACAAGACCCTCTAAATGTGGATATGAGTAAGCTTTAAACAGCCTGTACTCCCTCACAGTTTTATTCCACCTTAAACACGTGGACAAATCTCTAAAAATCAGACCATTTTTAACAAAAATTAATGAGGTCCATCACATGAAGCATCCCGAGTTTTTAAAAGGGATCCCAGCAGGACTTCTCATCCTGCTAATTCCCAAGTTTAATCCAGCATTTTTAGGATGTTCTCATCCCTCGGCTCGAGAAGATCAAGCCCTGGTGGTGCTGATCCATGAGCAGAGCCCATTGTTGCAGGGAACACAGAATCACAGAATCACAGAATCAGCTGGGCTGGAAAGGACCTCCAAGATCATCCAGCCCAACCCTTGATCCAACCCCGCCGTGGTTCCCAGCCCATGGCACTGATGCCACATCCAGTCTGTCCTTAAACACCTCCAGGGATGGAGAATCCCCCACTTCCCTGGGCAGCCCATTCCAATGGCTGAGCACTCTCCATGGAAAACATTCCTTCCTAATATGCAACCTAAACCTCCCCTGGCACAGCTGAAGACCCAGCCCTCTTGTCTTGCTGCTGGTTCCCTGGAGCAGAGCCCGACCCCCCCCCGGCTCCCCCCTCCTGGCAGGGAGTTGCAGAGAGTGAGGAGGTCTCCCCTGAGCCTCCTCCTCTCCAGGCTGAGCCCCCCCAGCTCCCTCAGCCTCTCCTCCCAGCACTTGGGCTCCAGTCCCTTCCCCAGCCTCGCTGCTCTTCTCTGCCCCTGCTCCAGCCCCTCCAGGGCCTTCCTGAGCTCAGGGCCCAGAGCTGGACACAGCACTCCAGGGGTGGCCTCCCCAGCGCCCAGCCCAGGGGCACAAGCCCTGCCCTGCTCCTGCTGCCACACTCTTCCTCAGCCAGCCCAGCAGCCCTTGGCCCTCTTGCCCCCCTGGCCACACTCGGGCTCCTCTTCAGCTCCCTGCCCAGCCCAACTCCCAGCTCCCTTCCTGCCTGGCTGCTCTCCAGCCCCTCTGGCCCAGCCTGCAGCTGCAGGGGCTTCTTGTGGCCAAAGGGCAGGACCCGGCCCTTGGCCTTGGGGAACCTCAGCCCCTTGCAATCAGCCCCTGGATCCAGCCTGGCCAGGGCCCTCTGCAGAGCCCTCCTGCCTTCCAGCACATCAACACTCCCCCAGCTTGGGGGCACCTGGAATGTGCTGATGGTTCCCTCCATCCCCTCCTCTAAATCCTCAATAAAGACATTAAACAGGACTGGGCCCAGCACTGATCCCTGGGGACACCCCTGGGGACGGATCCCAGCTGGATGCAGCTCCATCCCCACCACTCTCTGGGCCCTCAGCCAGTTCCTCACCCAGCACAGGGTGCCCCTGGCCAAGCCTTTTCCACGGGTGTGCCATGGGAGACGGTGTCAATGCTTTTGATCCACAGGCAACCGTTTAATTCCTGTTTGAGTCGAGCAGGTGGGGATTTATTTGCAGGTAAAAGCACCAATTATAATTATAATTTTTGTATGAAGTCTCTGTCATTATTCACAGCCTTAACAACAGCAATCCAGCTCAGAACCCACCCAAACAACCCACAGGAGAACCACGTGATTATTCAGCCCTTTGTTTCCAAAGCAGGAATTGCCTCCAGGCTCGGAGGCGCTTCCCTCCCACATCCCAAAAATCCAACTGTTGTGCAGTCCCTGCAAGTCCAGGCTAAAGCAGCAGAACACCAGGTACTCACATCATTAGACTGGAACAGCCTGGTCATGGCAAAAAAAGCTTCCGTGGCTTCGGTGGTTCCAAAGTGTTCGCCCTGGAATTCCCATGGAAGGAGCGAGAGGAAAACCAGTGTTGTTACTGAGCTGCCTCCACCTTAATCCCTTCCCACGCACCAGGAATCTCTTCCCACGGATTTTCCCCTCCCTCACCTTCTTTCCCAGGGGATACATGCCAAGTTTACCCCCGGGGTTTCAATATAAATCCCATTCCCAGAGAGGGAATAGTTTGCTGAGCAGTTTTCCTGCTGACAGGATGAGCTGGGAAACTTGTTTCCCACTGAAAGCCGGCAGGAATCAGCCTTGGGAATATTCACTCTGGCTGGGAAGAAATTCCAACAGTTACCTGGTTCAGCAGGTAAAGGATCTTGGTGAGGATGTGAAGGCATCTCCGTGGATTTATGGGGGTCTCATTGAAGATCCGTGCCTGGAAACATGGAATAAATACTGATTTAGTGTAAAGCAACGATAATTATTTCTCTTTCACCACAAAAAGTAAAGAAACCTTCAACCAAGTCACTTATAATTTTCATTCAACTCTAAATATGTGTCCCAGAGAACACATTCCTGTCCTTCAGCTCACCCATCTTTAGTTTGCTGGATCTGAACAACCACTCAATTTACCACCTGGGACTAACAAAAATACCTTAAAATAAAACATTTTTTATTCGGAAACAAAACACTTTTTTCCTTCAGAAAGAGCCCCCTGAGACTCCACGTATCCACATGGGTCACGTCAGATAAAGTGACTTTATTTACACCCTCTGTGGTTTTAAATTAATTACATGAATTTATCCATTCACATTTCCTGAAGGGAAAAAAAAACACCCCAGAGTTAAACAGCATTATATCCTGATTATTCCTACCTCCTGGAGCACAGCACTCTTCTCCAGATGCTGGAAAGGATTGGAGCCACTACCTGAGGAAGAAGAAACCAGTTAAGGAAATGAACTCCTCACAAAACTTTCTTAGGAATCCTTTTTGTTAAGTTGTTATGTTTAGAGCTACAGGAAAAAAAAAAGGAGGGGCATTTTCAACATAGCTGGAAGGTGAGGAGACGAAAGGAGTTTAACAGTTAATTTGCATTAATATCCTTTTACATAAAAGGATTTGCACCTTAATTTTTTTTTTGCCTAGATTCCCTATTTTTATCCCTTGGGGCACCAAAAGCACTAAAAGGCATCAGGGCAAGAGCTGATGATCAGGACCCGAAACAGAAGTGAAACCACATCCCAGAGCCACCATCGGACACAAAAACCCCTCCAAACCCTCCTACTGCTCCTGCCCCTCAGCAGCAATCCCTCCTTTTCTGACCGTTTATTCCTCGTTCTCACACCCCCAGCAGAAGGAAAGCGAAAATGAAACGAAACAGTCCAGGCAGAGGAGATGCTGAAAAGCTTCTCTGAAGCCTTTTGGGTTTTGTTTGCGTATCAAAATGGCTTATGAAGCGTTTATTGTTTTAGATATTACAACGCTGTTCAGGCACGGAAATAAGTATAAATACAAAAATAAACATCTGGAATCTCTTCCTGAAGGGAGGAAGCACCTGCACGGGGCAGAGATGGATAAAATCCTCTCTGTGTGGACACAGGGAGAACAAACAGGCCCCAGTTCCTTCGGATTCAGAAATACTTTGACAGTCAGTTTTTAGGGCTGAAGCACAAATCTCCCCGAGCTGGGAGAGGCGGGAGACCATGGAATGGTTCGGGCTGGAAGGGATTTTAAGCACCATCCAAACCCACCTGGGAGGGGACACCTCCCACTATCCCAGGTTGCTCCAGCCCGGCCTTGGACACTTCCAGGGACGCAGGGGCAGCCTGTGCCTGTTCCTCATCACCCTCAGGCCCCTCCCGAGCACCCCAGGCCCCCCGTACCGGACTCCTCGTCCTTCTTATCGAACTTCTTGATCATGGCGGCCGCGCTCCCTCAGCCGCTCCCGCTCCCTCCGAGCGCCGCCGCCGCCGCCTCACGGCCCCGCAGGAAGCACCGCCCCCGCCGCCCGCCGCGCCCGCTGATTGGGCGGCGGAGCTGTCAATCAACCCCCGGGGCGGCTTCGCGCCTTCGCGGCGCTGAAGGGGCGGGGCCGGAGGGGGGGGGGAGTCTTAAAGGGGCCGCGCGCGTTGTGTGAGGGGAGTGTGAGGGGACGGGCGCGGGGGAAGGAAAAACGCGTGGAAATCGCGTGGAAATCGCGTGGAGCTCCCGTGGCAAAGCGGCCATTTGAGCCCCCCGGCAAAAAAAAAAGAGAACTCATGTGTAAGTCGCGTGTACCTCGCGTGTAAGTCGCGTGTAACTCCTGTAGCTCACGTATAATTCGCACATAACTTACATGTAACTGATAACTTACATGTAACTCCCATGTAACTCCCACATAACTCACAAGTTATTCACGTGTAACTCACCTGTAACTCCCATGTAACTCCCACATAACTCACGTGTCATTAGGAATTAAAAGCTAAAAAAAAATTAGAAATATAGGTCAAAATTTAGGAATTAAAAGTTAAAAAGATTAGGAATAGGGATATGAAAGTTTGGAGTTAAAAGCTAAGAAATTTAGGGATACGGAAAAAAATTGGGAATTAAGAGCTAAAAAAATTAGTAATTCGGATACGAATTTAGGAATTAAAAGCTAAACAAATTTGGAATGAGGATATGAAAATTTGGAGTTAAAAGCTAAAACAAAAAATTGGGATCATGGATAAAAAAATTAGGAATTAAAACCTAGAGAATACACTTAAAAACTTATGAACTAAAAGCTAAGAAAATTAGGAATATGGATAAAAAATCAGGAATTAAAAGCTGAAAAAACCTGTTGCAATATCATTTTCCCCAGTGTTTTTATTCCATGGCTCAGCCTTTGATCCATCCTGCTTAATTATACTCCAACCACATCCAGGTGGAATTTCCTCCTGGAGGAATTCCTGCTCTTTTTATTTGTCCTTAATTCCTTATTATTATTATTATTTCCTTGGAGGGGCTCCATAATTTTGTAGGCAACATGTCAGCACTGCAATTTCTCCCTGGATCAGGGAAACCCTCCCTCCTTCCTTATTTTCAGGGCCCTATTTTGATTTTTCCAGGTGCCTCCATCTTTAGGACAGGGGACTGGGACTGCTACCCCTTGCCTGAACTAATTAACAATAATTCCAATTAGAGCAGGGAAGCAACCTGCTGGGAAATCATTCCATTTACAGTCAGCAGGGGTGAACCACACCCTCAGATATTCCCGGGAGATAAGAAGATTTTTGGGATGAACTCACATCCTGAGGGGGTTTTACAGGGCCTTGGAGCAGGAACACGTGTGGGAGCCGACAAAAAATGAGGGAATTCCTGGCTAATTCCCCAAAGGAAAGCAAAAGCAGATGGATCATTTCTGCTCCTTTGCTGCCCACAACCCTTCCACGTGTGACATCCGAGGACAAACAGGTAAATCCCAACAGAGCTCCTCAACCACTTCAGTGTGTGCTGGTGCATCCCCCCGGCCTCCCCCTCCCTGGAATTCCCACTCCCCATCCCAGATGGATGGCGAAGTGTCCCCTGACCACACCAGGTGGGCAGGACTGCCCCAGGAATTCTTGCCTGGCAAAATTGGGAGTGAATTGTTCCTGCCGGGAACAGCAGCTGCCCAACCGAGGTGAGGAACCAGTTAATCCCTGAAAAAACCTTCCAGTGCTTCCCAGCTTGGCTCATGGCCAGGAGGTGAATTCCATGATGGCTGAGGGCAATCATGGAAATCGCAGAGTGGTTTGGGATGGAAGGGAATTGAAAGATCATCCCATTCCACCCCCTGCCGTGGGCAGGGACACCTCCCACTGTCCCAGGTGGCTCCAACCTGGCCTTGGACACTTCCAGGGATCCAGGGGCAGCCACAGCTTCTCTGGGCAAGGAGGCCTTTATCTCCCTATTTCAAGATTCCTTTATTTCTCTGTCTCTTTGGAGGCTCAGAAGGAAGGGGTCTGGAGTTCATGGCAAAGTTTGATTAGCACTCGCTCTGTCAGGGCCGGGCTGATTGCTCTGACCACTAAATTAATTCAGGTAAAACCCAAAACCAGGCGCCAAGAGAAGCTGGAGAGACACCTAGATCCTAAATATTGGAATTTTGATGGGAGACAGCGTGAAGAAAGGGAAAAGGAAAGAACCCTCCTGCCCTGAGGGACTCACCTCATCCAGGGTGTGGTAGGAGCTGAAGTCGAAGCTGGTGCTTCGCTCCCTCTGGGCGCTCTCGGCCATGTCCTGCTGCTCCTTGTCCAGAACATCCTAAAAGGAGACATTCCAAGGGTGAGAAAAGTCTGCTTCGGTCACAACATGAATTTTAAAACGCAAGTGTTTGTGCTGAGTTAACCAGAGAATTCCTGGAATGGTTTGGGTGGGAAGGGAACTGAAGGATCATCCAGTTCCAACCCCAGGGACACCTCCCGCTATCCCAGGTTGATCCAACCTGACCTTGGACACTTCCAGGGATCCAGGGGCAGCCACAGCTTCTCTGGGAAATCCATTCCAGCCCCTCCCCACCCTCCCAGCCAGCAATTCCTTCCCAGTATCCCATCTAACTCTGCTCTCTGTCAGTGGGAAGCCATTCCCTGTGTCCTGTCCCTCCATCCCTTGTCCCCAGTCCCTCTCCAGCTCTCCTGGAGCCCCTTTAGGCCCTGCAAGGGGCTCCAAGGACTCTGTGGCCCAATTTGGAACTGGAATTTGGGGGTGGTCTGTGCCAGGAGCATCCAGAGCTTTGTTTTTCCTCCTGGATCCAGCATTTCCCTTGGCTGGGAATGGTTAAACTGGAGAGAGACCTGGAAGCACAGGGGATGGAGCTTAAACCTCTTAATTTCCTGGAATCATGGAATGGTTTGTGTTGGAAGGGGCCTTAAAGATCACCCACTTTCAAGCCCAGGGACACCTCCCTCTATCCCAGGTTACTCCAACCCGGCCTTGGACACTTCCAGGGATCCAGGGGCAGCCACAGCTTCTCTGGGAAATCCATTCCAGCCCCTCCCCACCCTCCCAGCCAGCAATTCCTTCCCAATATCCCATCTATCCCTGCCCTCTGGCACTGGGAAGCCATTCCCTGTGTCCTGTCCCTCCCTGCCTTGTCCCCAGTCCCTCTCCAGCTCTCCTGGAGCCCCTTTAGGCCCTGCCAGGGACTCTCAGCTCTCCCTGGAGCCTTCTGTGGGTGGGCTGTTAAGGAAACCCCTTGCTGACGATCTGGGAGCCACCTGAGCTGGGAATGAGGCCCCTTTGCAGCTCCACCCCTCACACCCCCACCCTCAGACCGGGTTTTCTTACGGGATCAATCCCAGGTTTCCCATTCGGAGCCTCCGACCTCTCAATCCTTAAAACGACTTAATCTCAGTGCAATAATTAAATGACAAAACAAGAGCTGGTGGCTCCTGGGGGGGGGGACCCCCAACAAAGGACACCCTGGATTTTTACACCCCCACAGCCTGAGGGTGGGAAAAGTCTGGGATCATCAGGTCCTTCCATGTGTCCGAGTGTCACCGGGATGGGCCACAAAGGTCCCTGTACCCGTCCTGGCTGGGGACATCTCCCAGTTTCTCACCTCAGGGCTCAGCCTGCGGCTCCACCCCAAACTTCCCGCACTGAGAGCATCCCCCAATGTTCCTTAGCCCTAATTTTTCATGGAATTCCAAGGATTTTCCTGGAAATCTACCGAAAACGAGCCGTTCTCCAGCCCGACCAGCACAAACTCCCTCAGGGGTTTCCTGTTCTGGAAGACCAGGAGCTGCACAGCTCATCTGCACCAAAATCCCACCCCAAAAAATTGGGACACCACGGGGTTTTGCCCACGGCTTTGGAAGGAATCTTCGGAAAAGAAGGGCTGAACCATCCCAGGAGTGTTTTCCTCCCCCAAAGCCACATTATCAGCCCCAGTTCTTGCCCGGCCCGAGGCAGTTCTTGCCCTGCCCTTCCCAACCTCCCTCACGTGGGATCCCAGCCTGGCCAGGGTTCATCCAGCCAGCCCTGGGAATCCGGGATAGCCCGGAATTGCCCTGGAACCGGGGCAGTGTTTTCACCTGGAACCTTTCCAGTCACCGCCCTCGGGTGTCTCTGCCTCGTCCTCCAGGCTTTTGCCAGGTTTCTGGGCTCTCAAGGGTAGTTCTCACTCCTGGAGGGGCAGAGGGAGGATTTTCCTGCTTCCCAGGAGGAATTGGCCGGGAAATGCTACGATCCAAATTATCCTTTTCCTTCCCTTTCCTAGATATTGTAGAATATATTTTATTTATTTATTTATTTATTTATTTATTTATTTATTTATTTATTTTCTATCATGTTATTTTATTTATTGTAATACATTTTATATAAAATATATTTGTATATTCATATTCATATATTTATTGATATGTATATTATATATAATAGATATTCATAGTATATAATATATTATATATAAATATATATTTATAATATGTAATTATATATGTAATTATATATATTTATCTATAATTATGTATTATATATAATATAATATATAATATATGATATATAGTTATATAATATATAATAAATAGAAATATATAATATATATTTTATATATAATATATAAATATAATATATAATATATATAATATATTATATATAATATATGATATATATAGTATATAAAATATATAATATATAATTATGTAATATATATTATACGATATTATATATAATACATTATATATTATATATTGTATTATATAATATATAATCATATATTTTATATATATATGAAATATATATAATATATATTATATATATTTATTATATGGAAAGATATATTATATGAAAATGTATATTATATTAAAAATTATATTTTTCTATATCTTTTTTCCCGATGCTCTGTGCCAAGATAAAATTCCAGCTGTCAGAATAAACAGAGGCAGACGAGCCCGTAGCCGGGGAGGATTTGTTGTGAGCAGGATCTGTGGGAATCCTGGGAATGCTGCGGGATGGAGCCCGACACAGGAGCTCTGCAGGTCTCCCTTTGACTTCCAGTTTGGAGGGTTATTTGGGACCAGCAAGTTCCAGTTCCAGCACTGGAACCTCCTGCATCCCCAGGGAATCGCATCCGGATGCCCCCGGGGCGCTGGAGGCAGGAATTGCATCCCGCGGTTCCCGCGGGTGCCACATCCATCCCCCTGGGCAGGGATATCCTGCCGGGATCGCATCCCTTCCCGAGGGATCGCATCCCTTC
This sequence comes from Pipra filicauda, assembly GCF_003945595.2. Lineage (NCBI taxonomy): Eukaryota > Metazoa > Chordata > Aves > Passeriformes > Pipridae > Pipra > Pipra filicauda. The sequence goes on from NW_024104890.1 coordinate 45,203, forward strand.
CCGAGGGATCGCATCCCTTTCCGAGGGATCTCATCCCTTCCCGAGGGATCGCATCTCTTCCCGAGGGATCGCATCCCTTCCCGAGGGATCGCATCCCTTCCCGAGGGATCGCATCCCTTCCCGAGGGATCGCATCCCAGCAGTGCCATGACCCTCCTGGGCACTGCACTTCCCAACATCGCCCAGAGGCTACTTTTTCCCGGGATATCTCACCCCCCCTGCCTTGGGACACCACCCCCCCGCCCTGATTTTGCACCCCCTGCCCTCCAAACATTCCATCCTCCTGCTCTCCCATCCCCTCCCCGGCTATCTCACACCCCCTCTCTGCATGTCATCCCCTCACACTCGGGAATTCCATCCCTCTTCGGGGACCAAATTCCACACATTTCCCCGCACAGGCTTTGTATTCCCTGGTTTTTGCATCCCTCCAGCTACTGCATCCCCCCTCGATATTCCAACCACTCCAGCCCCGGTATTTCATCCCCCCAGCTATCCCATCCCCCCAGGTATCTCATCATCCCCCCGGGCATTGAATTCCCCTCTCTGGGTGTTCCATCCCCTCCTGGGTATTCCATCCCTCTTCGGGGACCAAATTCCACACATTTCTCCCCCCGGCTTTGTATTCCCTGGCTATCGCTTCCCGGTATTTCATCCCTCCCGGGTATCGCGTCCCCGGGATCCCGAATCCCCCCCCCGCGTCCCGAATATTCCCCTGGATCCCGAATATCCCTCAGGGTCCCAAATATCCTCCTGGGTCCCAAATTCCCCCCGGGTCCCAAATATCCCCCCGGGTCCCGGATATACCGTCGGGTCCCGAAGCCACCCTGGGTCCCGAATCCCCTCCCCCCCCCCGATCCCGGATATCTCCCGGGTCCCGAATCCCCCCCTGATCCCGAATCCCCTCCGGGTCCTGAATCCCCCACAGGTCCCGAATATTCCCCCGGGTCCCGAATATCCCCCCGGGTCCCGAATATCTCCCCAGGTCCCGAATCCCCCCCGGGTCCCGAATATCCCTCCGGGTCCCGAATATCCCGCCGGGTCCCGAATATCCCGCTGGGTCCCGAATATCCCGCCGGGTCCCGAATATCCCCCCGGGTCCCGAATATACCCCTGATCCCGAATCCTCCCCAGGTCCCGAGTACCCCCGGCTCCCGAATCCCCCCGGGTCCTGACCCCCCTTCCCTCGGAGCGCATCCCGTCCCTCCCCATCTCCCCATCCCGGCAGGGCGGCGCATCCCTCCGGGTGGCCCCGTGTCGAAAGCGAAAGCGAAACCCTTCCTTGCCCCGGCGGGACAGCCCGGGCAGCGCCCCGGGGCCCCCTCGGAGCCGGAGCCCCTCCAGGCCGCGGAGCTGCCCCCGAGCCGCTCGATGGCGCGGCCGCTGCTGCCGCTGCTGCTCTGCGGGACCTTCTCTCTGCTGCTGCTGCTGCTGCTGCTGCTCCGCGCCGCCGCCGACACCGGTAAGCGGGGCTGCCACGGGCTGCCCGGCGCGCCGGCGGCGGCACCCAGCTCTTCCCGGCGTGGCCAGGTTACTCCCCGGGGTGCCCACTCCTTCCCTGGGGTGCCCACACTCTCCCTGGGGTGCTCGCTCCTTCCCTGAGGTGCCCAGGCTACTCCCTGGGGTGCCCACTCCTTCCCTAGGGGGATCACTCCTTCTCCGGACTGCCCACACTACTCCTGGGGTGCCCACTCCCTCCCTGGGGTGCCCACTCCTTTCCCGGAGTGCCCTCTCCTTCCTTGGAGTGCTCACACCTTCCTTGGAGTGCTCACACCTTCCTTGGGGTGCCTATACTACTCCTGGGGTGCCCACACCTTCCCTGGGGTGCTCACACTTCCCCCAGGGGTGCTCACTCCTTCCCCGGGGTGCCCACACTACTCCTGGGGTGCCAATCCTTCCCTGGGGTACCCACTCTTTCCCCAGGGTGCCCACTCCTCCTCCGGGGTGCCCATTCCTTCCCCGAGGTGCCCACTCCTTCTCTGGGGGTACCCAATCTTTCCCTGGGTGCCCAGGCTACTCTCTGGGGTGCCCACTCCTTCCCCGGGGTTTCTAGCCCTTCCCAGGGTGCCCACACCTCCCCCAGGGGTGCTCACTTCTTCCCTGGGGTGCCCACACTCTCCCTGGGGTGCCCACACCTTCTCTGGGGTGCCCACTCCTTCCCTGGGGTGTCCATACTACTGCTGGGGTGCCCACTCCTTCCCTGGGGTGCTCATACCTTCCCTGGGGTGTCCATACTACTCCTGGGGTGCCCACTCCTTCCCTGGGGTGCTCATACCTTCCCTGGGGTGCCCATACTACTCCTGGGGTGCCCACTCCTTCCCTGGGTTGCCCACACTACTCCTGGGGTGCCAAATCCTTCCCTGGGGTGCCCGTTCCTTCCCCTGGGTGCCCACTCCTTCCCTGGGGTGTCCAGCCCTTCCCAGGGTGCCCACTTCTTCCCCGGGGTGCCCACACTACTCCTGGGGTGCCAATCCTTCCCTGGGGTACCCACTCTTTCCCCAGGGTGCCCACTCCTTCCCTGGGGTGCTCACTCCTTCCCTGGGGTGCCCACACCTTCCCTGGGATGCCCACACCATCCCTGGGATGCCCACTCTGCTTCCTGGGATGCCCAGGCCACTTCCCAGGGTTCCTGCTCCGCTCCCTGGGGAAGCTGCTCCACTTCCCAGGGTACCCAGGCTGCTCCCTGGGCTACTCCAGCTCCCACTCTGAGTGCCCATCCTACTTCCCAGGATGTCCATGCCATACCTGGGGTGCCCACTCCGCTTCCTTGGATACTCAGGCTGCTCCCTGGGATAGCCCAGCTCCCACTGGGGATGTCCCTGCCACTCCCTGGGATGCCCACGCCGCTCCCTGGATGCCCAAACTGCTCCCTGGGTGCCCCAACTGCCCCTGGGGATGCCCAGGCCGCACCCCTGTGCTCCCCTTGCACCTCTCCGGTGCCCACCTCCCTCCTGGATTCCCGCCCCACCTCTCACCAGCGTCCAGGGAAGCTGGGGGGGGGTTGCAGGCAGTGGATCCGTGGGAGCCGTGTGGCTGCGGGATTTCACCCCGGCTGGGCTCTGCGGGTTTTCCGTGGGATGGGATTGTCCGTGGCTGCCGGACTGGGAGCGTCCCGTCACGTCTGGGCCTCTCCAAGAGCACCAAATCATGGAATCACTGGAGCACTAAAGCTGAAAAGGACTTTTAAGGTCGTGGAGTCTGATGATTAACCCGGCACTGCCGACGCCACCACGGAGCCCTGTCCCCAAGTGCCACATCCACAGGGATTTGAAATCCCTCCAGGGATGGGGACTCCACCACTGTGACAGAGCTGGACAGCGCTTTCCAGGAAGGAATTTTCCTCAATATCCAACCTGACCCTCCCCTGGCCCAGCCTGAGGCCATTTCCCCTTGGCCTGTCCCTTGTTCCCTGGAGCAGAGCCCGACCACCCTGGCTCCAACCTCCTTCCACAGAATTTTAGGGAGCCAGAAGGTCCCCCCCGATCCCCCTTTTCTCCAGGATGAGCCCCCCCAGCTCCCTCAGGAATTCTCCAGCCCCTTCCCCAGCTCCATTCCCTTCCCTGCACACAGGGAAAAGCTTTGGGAAAAATCCCATGCCAGAGCAGCGATCCCAAGAACCCCCGGGAGCCTCTGGCAGCCCTGAAGCTGCTATGAAACACTAAAGGAACTGAAAATGTGGGAAGTGGGAAGGATTTGTGTGGAAATACGGCCGGAAGGGAGCGCAGAGCTTTGGGACAGTTCAGTGCTGCCTCTTCTCCAGGCTCCCATCTGCTGTCAAAGCCCTGGAAAATGAACTCATCCCTATTTATAACGGGATGACGGGAGCGGCGAGGGCTGGGGAACATCCTCAGGGACAAAAATAAGCGGGAAGAGCCGCCAGTGCTGGGAACACCCACTAAAAATATCCTTCCCTGAAGTCAACGCCCCCTGACCACCAACCTCAGACCTTGGGACAACATTCCTGGCGGTGGTGATGCAATGAGGACCCACTCGGGGCAGAAAATGTGGTTTTATGGGGTGTTAGAGAACGGGAATTTAGAATTTATTTCTCTTAGTTCCAGTGCTGGATAATTTGGGATGTGCTACTGCATCCCCCTATCCCATCCTCTCCTGCTTTCCAAAAATTTTTACAAAAATATTGTAAATACTTTTCAGTTAAAACATGGGAAAGTTTCATTTATTTCCATGATTTTGGTGTTCCTCGTGAACTCTCCAGGCGTGGGTCCAGACCTCCGAAATTCCCCTTTTCCCAGCTTTTTTTTTTGGCTTACGGTTTTCCGACCAAATAAACCCTGTTGGTGGTGATTTTCCAAGGAGAACAGTCAGGTTTTCACAGTGTGGATTCTCCGGTGTCTGTGGTTGTGCATCCCCCCGGAGCTGGAGGTGGACATGGAATGACATCCCCACATCTGGGATACCCTGGCCTTGTTCCCAGTGTTTTGCTTCCCAACATCCTGGAATTAGCTCCTCCTCACCGGCATCATTCGGGATCGCTGGCGGAAAAGGACAAAAAAAAAAAGCCAAGTAAAAACATGAACTTCATCCCTGTAAACACAGAATTCGGGAATATTGAACGCTTTCAACCTGGATATCTAATCCCAGCAGGATGCAGGGAATTCGGATGGAAACAAGGCAGCTGGAGGCACTTTCCTGGAAAGGCTGGCACCGGGCATTGAGGCTCAGTTGGGATGTTGGCCAAGGAATGGGATGAATCCTTGGGCACTTGGGCTGACACATCCATGGCAAATCCCAACTCCCCACCAAGGGATCAAAGCCCAAATCCAGACCACGCAACTCCAGGGCCGGAAATGGGATTCCCCAAATACTTCCTCCCCTTTTCCCCCCTTGGTATTTTGTCTCATCAAACAATCCACGGCACGAGACGCCGGATTGGGATCCTGGAGAGCGGCGATGTCGGGGTCTCGTCATCCAAGGACCGGGAATTTTTTGGGAAGAGGAGATTATTTTACAGTCGAATCAACTGGGGAAAAGAAAAAGTGCTTCGGAGGGATTGGGAGGCACAAACAGGACTGGCAGGTCCCTGTTTTTCCAGGATGTTTGGATGCCTCTGGCTGAATTTCCTGCAGGAGTTGGAGCTGGAAGAGTTTTTCACTTGCTCCTGGCACGGCCTCAGGTCTGGGGATGGGTGAGCGGGTTGTGGAACAGCCCAGTTTCCTGGGATTCTGCTTCAAGGAGTTGATGTTTCCAGCAACTCCCTCTGGGCACTTGGGGATGTTCCAAGGCCAGGGATCCACCCCGGCGGAGCAGATTCCCCCTGGGATGTTCTGGGGGCACAGGAATTGGGGCAGGTGACTTTTAGGACGAAGGGTTTTATATCTGGGAGTCTCAGCACATTGTGCTCCTGTTCCCATGGTGATCCCATTCCCACTGTGCTTCCATCCCCACTGTATTTCCACCCCCATCATGCTCCCATTCCCACTGTGCTCCCATTCCCACTGTGATTCCATCTCCATCATGCTCCTGTCTCTACTGTGCTCCCATCCCTGTGTTTCCATCCCTATCATGTTCCCATCCCCAACTATGCTTCCATCCCCATCATGTTCCCATCTTCATCCTGCTTCCATCCCCGCAGTGTTTCCATCCCTACCATGTTTCCATCCTCATTGTGCTCCCATTCCCACTGCGTTTCCATCCCCATCCCACCTTGATCCCGGCCCTCCTGGCTGGACACTGCTCCAACCCAGCCGGGTGTCGCTCCATCCATGCCAGGGATCAGCTCATCCCTGCTGTGCATCACATCCCAGCCATGCATCGTTCCATCCTTTCCCTGCTTCCCATCCCAGCCCTGCACTGCTCCATTCTCTGTGCGTCACATCCCATCCATCCCTCACCTCATCCCAGCCATCCCTCACTCCATCCCAGCTATCCCTCTCTCCATCCCAGCCATCCCTCACCTCATCCCAGCCATCCCTCACTCCATCCCAGCCATCCATCACATCCCAGGCATTCCTCACCTCATCCCAGCCATCCCTCACTCCATCCTGGCCATCCCTCACTCCATCCTGGCCATTCCTCGCTCCATCCTGGCCATCCCTCACTCCATCCTGGCCATTCCTCGCTCCATCCTGGCCATTCCTCGCTCCATCCTGGCCATTCCTCGCTCCATCCTGGCCATCCATCGCTCCATCCCGGCCATCCCTCTCTCCATCCCAGTTCTCTCTCCATCCCAGCTCTCTCTCCATCCCAGCCATCTCTCACTCCATCCCAGCCATCCCTCACTCCATCCCACCTATACATCACATCCCAGCCATCCCTCACCCCATCCCAACCACCCTCTCTCCATCCCAGTCATCCATCACTCCATCTCAGCCATTCATCTCTTTATCCCAACCACCCCTCACTCTATCCTGGCCATCCCTCTCTCCATCCCGGCCATCCATCACATCCCAGCCATACATCACATCCCAGCCATTCATCTCTCCATCCCGGCCATTCCTCTCTCCATCCCAGTCATCCATGGCTCCATCCCGGCCATCCATGGCTCCATCCCGGCCATTCCCTCTCTCCATCTCAATCATCCATCGCTCCATCCCAGCCATCCATCACATCCCAGCCATCCCTCACTCCATCCCAGCCATCCCTCACTCCATCCCACCCATCCATCACCCCATCCCAGCCGTGACCCCTCCATCCCAGCCCTACTCTGTGTTATCCCCACTGCACCTCTCTCCATCCCAGCACTGGATCATCACCTCTCCGTGCTGGCTCCCATCGGGATACAGGCGCTTCCAGCAGCTGGGGTCATGGATGAGCCATTCCCACTCTCCAGCAGGGATCCTGGTGCCGGCATAACCTTGGAGAAACCAGGAAAGGGGCGAGACTTTAACAGCCCGTTGGGAAATCAGCCTCAAGCTGAGGCCAAAGGGGAAAGCAAAGCCATAACTCACAATCCCGGGATGCTGGATCCCAGCTGCAGCCTCCAGAGGGGGAGAAAAAACCCTGGGAACCAGCTGGAGGATTCATGGAGCATATGGAATTTTTCATGTCCGGCTGGAAAGTGAAGGGAGGAAGGAGGAGGTGGGGAAGTGCAGCAGCTGGTGGCCGGATGGAGCCGGGGCTGCTGTCCTGGAATGGTCTGAAATGGGGATGGAATGACTGAAAGGGGACGGAATTCCACAAACAGTCTTTGGTGGATGGAGGAGCTGCTCCAGGTGACCACAAGGATGCTGGAAATAGAGTTTTCCCTCTCCCATTCCCTGGAGGAGCTGCTCCAAATGACCACAAACATGCTGGAAATAGTTTTCCCCTTCTCAGCCCTTGGAGGAGCTGCTCCAAGTGACCACAAAGATTCCAAAAATAGAGTTTTCCCTTTCTCCATTCCCTGGAGATGCTCCAAGTGACCACAAGGATGCTGGAAATCAAGTTTTTCCTTTCCCAATCCCTGGAGGAGCTGCTCCAAGTGACCACAAAGATTCCAAAAATTGAGTTTTCCTTTTCTTGATTCCCTGGAGGAGCTGCTCCAAGTGACCACAGAGATGCTGGAAATAGTTTTCCCTTTCCCAATCCTTGGAGGAGCTGCTCCAAGTGACCACAAAGATTCCAAAAATAGTTTTCCCTTTCTCCATTCCCTGGAGGAGCTGCTCCAAGTGACCACAGAGATTCCAAAAATAAAGTTTTCCCTTTCTCCATTCCCTGGAGATGCTCCAAGTGACCACAGAGATGCTGGAAATCGAGTTTTCCCTTTCCCAGTCCTTGGAGAAGATGTTCCAAGTGACCACAAACATGATGAAAATACAGTTTTCCTTTTCCCATTCCCTGGAGATGCTCCAGGTGACCACAAGGAGGCTGGAAATTGCGTTTTCCCTTTCTCCATTCCCAGGAGGCGCTGCTCCAAGCGACCACAAGGATGCCAGGGATGGTTTTCCCTTTTTAATTCCTGTGTACAGACACAGCCATCCCGGATTATTTCTGGAGGCTGGATGAGGCTCTCCCAGCTCCAGGGCAGCATCCAATCCCTACATCCACCCCTAGCCAGGATTTCCTGGAATCACGGGATGGTTTGGGTTGGAAGGGACCATAAAGCCCATCCAGTTCCAGCCGTGGGCAGAGATACCTTCTGCTATCCCAGGTTCCTCCAGCCTGGCCTCGGACACTTCCAGGGACGTTCCCGGCGGTTTCCCGGTGTCCCGGTTGCGATTCCGTGTGTTTTCCATCCCTCTCCAGCGCGATGCAGCCGCCCCAAGGCCGTGGCCAACGCCCACATCGAGGTGGGGAACAACACGGGGCTCCACGCCCTGCTGCGCTATTCCTGCGACCCGGGATACAAGCGGAAAGCCGGGACTTCCAACCTCATCCAGTGCGTCCTCCGGGATGGATCCGCCCGGCCCGGCTGGACCGACCCCACGCTCCAGTGCATCCGTGAGCTCCCTGTGGGAATCGGGAACTGGGAAGTGGGAATTCCACTGCCGAGGGATGCGGGGAGGGGTTGTGTTCCCCGTTCAGCGTTTTGAGAGGAGATTTAATCCCTGGAATAAGTAATGGATGACGGGGGGTTGGAAAAGCAAATCCAAAGGTTAGGGCTCGCCGGATTCGGCGCTCCCGGAGCCGGGGGGAAAAAAGATGGGAAAAAAGATCCGTCTGGGGAAAAAAAAGATGGTAAAAGGACTGAAAATGGGGATTAACTGGAATTAATTAATTAGAACTAATTAGAGTGAGAATTAATAACGAATAGAGGATGGAATATTAATTAATGAACTGATGGGCCAATCAACACTAATTCCCAAAAACGGTTAAAAGTTTGGATAACTGAGGGATGTTTTTGTGGAGTGACCCCCCAGTCCCTCGTATTGGATGATGTCCCTTTCCCATCCCAACAAACCGGGGTCGGAGGGTTTATTCCCTGTTTTCTTGGTGGTGTTTTCCCACAGGAGACCCGGCGGCTCCTCCTCCACAAACCCCCGTCCCCGCGATCCCGACGGAGCCGAACATGGAGAGCACCACCTGGAGGGGTGAGCAACTCAAAAATTTCGGGATTTTCGGGAGACACAAACCACCCCCCCCCCCCATGGTGCGGGAAGCGAAATATTCCAACGGTGCGGCTGAATCCATGAAATCCCTCCCATGGAATGGCACCGCTTTGGGGGCCGCTGGATTTGGGGTGTTTTTCGATTTGGGAATTGGAAATGGAATTCAAATGGAATTTTACACCCTTTTCCCTGCAGGAACCAGCCCCACTTCCAGCCCTTCTCCGGCGGGAAAGCCCGGAGCTGACGGGACACGCCCGGAGACATCCACACCGGGAGAGGGGACAACCCCGCTGCCCAACGCCCCCTCGGACAATGCCACAGGTTGGGATGCTTCCCACGGGAATATACCCCCCCTCTCCCGGGGATAATTCCATCCATGAAAAAAGCTCTTTTTCTTTTCCCAGTGGATTTTTTCTTTCCTTCTCCCCAAAACTCCTTAGCGACGCTCTTCCCACTATCCCGACTTTTCCAGCTAAAAAAAAGGTTTCTCCCTTCTTTTCCAGCTTCCAGCCAGACCTTGGCCTATTCCATTGGTAAGACGAGCTTGTTTTGGGAAGCAGGGGCTCATTTTCCATATTTTTTAAGCTTCCAAGCCCTCGGGGCCGTGGGAGCTTTTATTCCTTGGGAATGTCACCAAGGTGGGAAGGAGGCAGCACCCAAACTTCTCCCTGGAAAGGAGAATTCCCAGTTTTATCCCTGCCAGGGTGGGGAGGGCACCTTGGGACTGCATCCAAGGTTTTTATGGCTCTTTGTGGAGCTGTTTGGTTTGGAGCCGGGCTGTGCCCTCATCCATGACCTGGAAGACCCTCATCCATCCCTGTGGCTTTTCCACAGGGTTCCCGGCGCTCCTGGTCACCGGAATCGTGGCCTCCTTCTGCTGCTGCTGGAGGAGGAAAACGTAAGTATTCCCAACCCCACCAGGTCTTCCCACCCCAGGGATGAGTTTTCCTCGGCCTCCGTGCTTCCCTGAGAGCCGAGGAAAGGCCTTGGAATGCCGGGGATGCTCCTCTTCCCTTCCACAGGCGCCCACGGCAGGGCTACGACGTGACACCCGGGGACATTCCCATGGTGGCTCCGGCCCCCAGGAATGAGGAGGTGACACCCGGGGACATTCCCATGGCGGCTCCGGCCCCCAGGAATGAGGAGGTGGCATCCCCCGGGATCGTTCCCACGGGATGAGCGCCCGCAGCTGGGAAACTCGTGCGCCCACCAGCCCCAAGGATGCTCCAGGATCCCACGGGAAGCCGGAGGCTTCCCTGAGCGGTGGCACATCCCGAGCTCCACACGGAGCAGCCTCATCCCAAGGGACGCGTGGCTGCTCTTCCCAGCCTGAACCAGTGATTCCCATGGATGGCACGGCTCCAGGTCCCACGGGCGAGGGGGTTTTCCGGGATTGGGAGCAAGGATTTGGAGGAATTGGCCCCCTGTGGATGGTGGGGGGTGGCAGGGAGCGGGAGGGGGGGTCTGTGTCCCAGGGGAGGGGGTGGGATGCTGGGATTCAAGTGTTTGGGATGCTGGGATTTGAGTGTTTGGGATGCCAGGATTTGAGTGTTTGGGATAATGGGGTTTGGGATGCTGGGATTTTGTGCTTGGGAGCTGGGATTTGGGTGTTTGGGATGCCGGGATTGGGGTGTTTGGGATGCTGGGATTGGGTGTTTGGCATTTGGGATGCCAGGATTTGGGTGTTTGGGATGCTGGGATTTGAGTATTAGGGATTTGGGCATTTGGGATGCCGGGATGTTGGTGTTTGGGATGCTGGGACGTGGGTGTTTGGGATGATGGCATTTGGATGTTTGGGATGCTGGGATTTGGGATGCCAGGATTTGGGCCTTTGGGATACCGGGATGTGGGTGTTTGGGGTGTTTGGGATGAAGCTGAGCTTCCCTGCTCCAAGCAGTGCCCATTCCCTATCCAGCAGCACATCCAGAGCTGCCCAACCGGACACCAACCCCACCCCTAGAGCGGCTTTGCCCCCGAATTCCCTGAGATCCCGGGAATTAGGTGGAGAGGGCCCCATCCAAAGATCCCTCCACACATCCTCACCCCTTTCCTGCTCTTTTCCAGCCAAGGCTTCCAGCCCCATTCCGCCCTCGGACGCAGCTCAGGGATCCTTTGGAAGCACTTCCAGCACCGATCCAGGCTCCGGATTCCTGATCCCCCCTGGCTCTGGCTGCTCCCAGGGATCCCAACCCGGAGCACTTTCACTACAATTTACACTTCTCGAGAGACCAAACTTAGGAAATATTCCAAGGAAAAATATTTCCAGGACGCGACTCAGGGAATATTTCCCTCGCTGTGGTTTTCCTTCATCCCTCGGTGGTTTTTATCCACTGTTTTCCTTTATTTCAGGACAGGCAGCTCTGGTGCCTTTTTTTATGTATAAATATATATATTTTATATAAAATCACAGAGAGCAGTTGATTGTTGAACTGACTGGGGGGTCTCAGCCAGGATTGGGAAGGATTGGATTGGGATGAAATCCATCTCCACAGCACCGAGGGCTCATCAGGCACCGGAATTCCCATCAACAGCCCAAAATTCCATGTTCTTTCCCGCCTGCTGTGCCTTGTCCTCCTGTTTGTGGGGAAGGAATCGGCACCATGGATGTGTGACAGTCCAGACCCTCCAGCCATGGAAGTTGGAAGTGCCTCTCTCCCACGGGATGGTCGGAAAACAGCCGGGATGGAGCACCGGAGGTTCCTGCTCCGACGTCCACGTCCCAATCCAAGCGGGAATTCCTGCCCCCAGGGTGAGCGGAGCAGGGAATGCGCTCCTGGAGTCAAACCCTTCCAGCAGCTCCCATGGGAATAACAGGATGCATGAGGCTCTTCCTGCTCCGGGCCTGGATCCAAGGGCAGATCCCTTCCAGAACCACTTTCGGTTTCGCTCTTCCGTGGCACAGGCTCTGGAATTGCGGCACAACCGAGCACGACCCACCAGGATTTTCCCAAGAGCTGGAATTCAATGCAGCCAAAGCACTTGTTAAAGAAGAGGAAAACGAGGAAGTTTTAAGGCTTTTTTTTTTTTTTGGTTATAAATGGAGTTTTAGGATTCAAAACTCTCTCCGGTTTGTCTCCAGGTCAAACCGAAGCAGTTCTTCCCTCACGGTTTGGTCCTGGGAAAAGGGAAGCAAAGTCTGGGAAAGCCCTTGGCTGCCAGGAGGGGGAATTCATTCCCTGGGAGGGATTAATGATTTCCTCCCATTGCTGGCCAGGGAAAGTCCATTTCCCAGAAATAGCCTGTTCCTTTGGGAGCTTTCCAGGGTTGCATTTCCTCTTCTTCCAGCGAATCAGAGGGATTTCACGGAGCGCTGACGTCAGGGAGGAGGGAGGGATATCCAGGGAAGTTTGGTCGCTGTGATGGAGGTACACAGGGATAATGCTCCAAAATTAATGCTGATCCAGTTCCTAAAGTGCATATGCTTTGGAATATTCTGCTTCCCAGCTCCTAGAAGGCAAGGCAGGGCTGCAGGGAAGGTCTCCCAGAGCCTACGGGGTTCCTCCGGAGCCGGGCTGGAATCCCATTCCAATATCCACCCAAATCCCGCTCCAATATCCACCCGATTCCTGAGCTGGGATGCGCCAACGGGCTTTGGGAAGCTGGGAGGGCTTCCCTAGAGCTGGCAGGGCTGTTCCTGGAGCGCCGGGAAGGAGGTGAGTGGAGCCAGGGAGCCGAAGCGCTGCCGGGTGCAAGGCTGGCACAGGAATCCCCCGGGATCGCGGCTGCCGTTGCTCTGCGGGAGGGAGAGACGGGAATTTCAGGGAAGAGGGAGCTGCAGGGACACCAGCTCCGCTTCCAACCTCGGCCACGAGCCCCTCCCGCCCAGGGAAGAGAACGGTGATGCTCACAAAGCATGGAAATCCCTGATGGAGTCATGGAATCGCTTAGGTTGGAAAGATCTCTCTGAGATCGAGTCCAACATTCCCCGGCACTTCCAAGGCCACCACTAATCCATGTCCCCAAGTGCCACATCCACGTGGCTGTTAAATCCCTGCAGGGATGGGGAATCCACCACTGGACAACCCTTTCCAAGCAGGAATTTTCCCCAGTATCCCACCTAAACGTCCCCTGGCACAGATCGAGGCTGTTCCCTCCTGTCCCGCCCTCGTGTCCCTGGGGATGGATCAGAGCCATCTGTTGTCCCCTGGACGTGGAGCTTCCCAGATTTTCCATGTGGTCACTCCAGAGCTTGGCCTTCATGGTACCCTCTGGATAAGGCTCCACCCCAGAGCCAGAGGGTGGGATCAAAGGTAAACCTGGACCCCAAAATCCGACTGTCCCTGGGGTGAGGGGTGCTCTGCCAATCCCATGGGATGCTCCATGGGCTCAGCAGAGGCTCCAAGACTCGGGTGTGGGATCTGACACAACAAAACCCCCAAACTGTCTCCACCTAAGATCACACAAAGCCTCAGATGAGAAATCTGGGAACTAAATGGATCTGTGGGAAGTGCAACACCACCCGGAATCCCCCCGGGAAGTCACGAGGATGGGGAGCTGTGGGGGGGAGATCCCGGCTCAGAACAGGGACTGGAGGCTCCCAATCCCAAAATCCCAGGGAAAAGACGTACGTGAGTCAACGGGAGCTTCCTCACAACCAGCCTGGAGCTGGGATCCAACATGTTTGTGCATCTGGACACACAGCAAGTCCGGGATGCTCCGACCTTGGCAGCCTCACTCATCAGCTCCACCCGAAGGAATCGCTCCTAAAAAACAAGGAAAAAGGGGAATAACACCCCTCGGAGGGAGCTGAGATGCTGGAAGAGGTTGTTCCCTTATTTTTTTTAACCCTTTGGAAATGATTTGCAACAGGATGGGCTTTAAAAAAAAAAAAAAAAACAAACAAAATCCCAAATTCCTGGTGATAAAAAAAGTCAAGGAGAAGCCAAAGGGGAAAGGAGGAAGGAAATAAGGGAAGAGCTGGCAGCCCCACAGACAGGGAAAAGGGGATCTCAGAGGGAAGAACTCAGGATCTGTGGAAAACAACACCCAAATGCAAGAACTGTGGGGGGAAAAAACTGCTGCAATCTTGTGTTTTCCTGCTGGAATCATGGCATGGAGCAGCAAAACGTGGGAAAAACGTGACCTCGGGTACTGCCAGCACGGATCCACCTGAAACTTGGGATCGGGGGGATAATCCTTAGGGGCAGGTATCCTAAATAACCCCGCTGAAGGGGTTTTCCTGCCTTGGGAAGGATTTCACTCACCCCAGCCAGGGCCAGGAGGTCTTCCAGGGATTTGGAGAGCAGGAGACACTTCTTTGCCCGGGTCACGGCGACGTAGAGCAGGTTCCACTCGTCCTCCGGGATGGCGCCTGGCACGGAGCAGACACGATCCATGGATTTAGGGAGCAAGGAGGAACAGCCCTGCCCTCCTTCCCATGCTTCGTCCAGGTTGGGTAAGGCTTGGAGCAACCCGGGATAGTGGGAGGTTTTCCCTGCCCACGGCAGAGGGTGGGATGGGATGGGCTTTAAGGTCCTCCCAACCCAAAGCATTCCAGTGTTTCTCTGGGAAAGCAGGAATGTGCAGGCCCTGTTTGCTGTGCGGGTCCTGACGCCATCCAAGCTCCTGCCTCGTTCCACATTCCTCCCTCCGGGCACAGGCAGGGAGCTGCTCCCAGCTCCGTGTTTTCCTGCCTGTGGAGCACAGGCTTGGCACTGGGGGAGTTTCCCGGGGCCTGGATTCCCTCTGCTCCCGGGGAGAGCCCAGCTCCTCCAAAAAACAGGAACCTAAGGGAAGCAGTGGCCCTGCCAAGCCTGGAGTTGGTCTTTCCCTGTTGCTACATGGCGACAGTTGCAGGAATATTCATGGAATCACAGAATCCTTAAGGCTGGAAAAGGCCTTTAAGACCATTGATTCCAACCATTCCCAGCTCTGCCGAGGCCACCACTGACCATGTCCCCAAGTGCCACATCCACAGGGATCTGAAATCCCTCCAGGCGTGGGGACTCCACCACCTCCCTGGGCAGCCCCTGACCTGCCAAGGCCTGACCACCCTTTCCACGAGGAAATCTTCCTTGATATCCAACCTGAATTGTCCTGCAGGTCCCACAGCTTCTTCTGGAATCAGGGAATCATTTGGGTTGGATGATCTGAGATCGTCGGGTCAAACAATCCCCAGCAGTGCCGAGGCCACCACTGACCATGTCCCCAAGTGCCACATCCACAGGGATTTGAAATCCCTCCAGGGATGGGGATTCCAGGCTGTTCCAAGGCCTGACCACCCCTTCCATGAGGAAATTTTCCCCAATATCCAACCTGACCCTCCCCTGGCCCAGCCTGAGGCCGTTCCCTCTCCTCCTGGCCCTTGTTCCCTGGAGCAGAGCCCAACCCCCCCCTGGCTCCCCCCTCCTGTCAGGGAGTTGCAGAGCCAGAAGGTCCCCCCTGATCCCCCTTTGCTCCAGGATGAGCCCCCCCAGCTCCCTCAGGAGCTCTCCAGCCCCTTCCCAGCTCCCTTCCCTTCCCTGCTTTCCCAGGAGCTGTTCCCATACCAGTGGCCAGGTTGGTTCTCCTCTGGGAAGCGTCGCTCCCACACTGGGCCTTCACAAAGTCATCGGCCACCAGCACGGTGTCGAATTCCAGGCCTTTGGCTTGGTGGACAGTCCCAATGAGATAATCTGGATCCAGCACATGTGGGAACACAGGAAGGAAAAAAAAGAAGGAATAAAGATCAGCCACGGCGGCAAAAACAGTGGTTTGGAATTTCATCTCATTCTCCATGAATTTTAATTTCTCCCCCAAATATAGATCAGGAGCTCCTCTGTCGGGAATCCTAAAGGGCTGAAGGGACTTGCCAGCCCTGACTTCCAAATGGGAATGTTCTTTGTTTGAGGAATTTTCTACCTGACTGATTCGTGTCCCCCCCCCATGTTTCAGTCAGGGCAAGTGAAATATCCATGGAACCATAAAACCATGGAATGGTTGAAGGAGACCTTAAAGTCCGTACAGTTCCATGGGCAGGGACACCTCCCGCTATCCCAGGTTACTCCAACCCGGCCTTGGGCACTCCCAGGGATCCAGGGGCAGCCACAGCTTCTCTGGGAATTCCATTCCAGCCCCTCCCCACCCTCCCAGCCAGCAATTCCTTCCCAATATCCCACCTAACCCTGCCCTCTGGCACTGGGAAGCCATTCCCTGTGTCCTGTCCCTCCATCCCTTGTCCCCAGTCCCTCGCCAGCTCTCCTGGAGCCCCTTCAGGCCCTGCCAGGGGCTCTCAGCTCTCCCTGGAGCCTTCTCTTCTCCAGGGGAACCCCCCCAGCTCTCCCAGCCTGGCTCCAGCCCTAAAGCTCCCGCTCAACCTCCCTTCTCCCTAAAAGTCCAACTCGACCCAAACTCAGCCTTTTTCCCGGGATCAGTTGGACTCAGGACCGAAAGGAGACCCGGCTTTGCCCCTTTATCCCTGGATTTACCCGCCAGGGATTCCCGGGACACGTGGGACCTCTCGATCCCCTGCACCAGCTCCGGGATGCGCTCCCGGTATTTCTCCACGATGGAAATCTTCCCCGCCAGGTCTCGGTCGTCCACGAGCTCCGCGTATTCCTTCAATCCCCAGAACCCCTGAGCTTCCCATTTCTGGAGAAAGGAATCGTGGATCACCAGGTTGGCTGGAAGGAAAGGGGACAGCAGTTCAGTTTAGCTATAGGAAATTAGAATTAAAACTTAATTATAATAAGTATTATTACATTATAGAGTTTAATTTATTAATTTTTAATTTATTATTATTTTTATTATTCTTTATTATTCTTATACTATAGAGTTTAGTTTAGTTATATTAAATTAGAATTAAAATTTAATTATAAGTATTATTACATTATATAATTTATATTATCATTTATCATTATTTAGTATTATTTATTTATTATTATATTATATAGTTTATTTCATTTAGATTAAGTTAGAATTAAAATTTAATTATAATAAGTATTATTGCATTAAATAACTTATATTATTATTTATTATTTATTATTATATAAGTTATTTCACTTATATTAAGTTAGAATTAAAATTTAATTATAATAAGTATTACTACACTACATATTTTATTATTATTCATTATTATTATTTATTATTCTTATATCAAATAGTTTAGTTTATTTATATTAAATCAGAATTAAAATTTAATTATAATAAATATTATTACATTATATAGTTTATATTATTATTTATTACTATTTATCCTTATTTATTATTATTATGTATTTATGATTATATTCTATAATTTATTTCATTTACGTTAAATTAGATTTAAAATCTAATTATAATAAGTATTATTACATTATATAATTTATATTATTCATTATTTTTATTTATCATTATTCATTATTATTATTATATTATATAGTTTATTTAATTATAAGTATTAATATATTATATTATTATATATAAATACATTATCAGATTACAATACATTATTATATTTATTATGTGTCATATTATACAATAATATAATATAATTATAACATGTTTATATTATATGTGTATATTATATATAAAAATATTATCTGATATATTATAAAATAAATAGAATGTAATAAAAAGAGTAAATTATTTATATGAGTTTATGTTATTATTTTTATTTTAATTAAATTTGAATAATGATATATATTTGTTTCAGTTGCATTATTAACAATATATTAATATATCTTAGTAATATATTAATAATATATTAAGAATTAGTAATATATCAAAATATGCTTTAGTATATAATAACAATATATTATTTTAAAACCAATATATTATATTAATAACAATATAATATTATATTAATATATAACAATATTTTAATATATAACAATATTTTAATATATAACAATATTTTAATATATAACAATATTTTAATATATTTTATCACTATATAGGACTAGATAGTACTAATATTTCTAATTACAACTATAAACAATAAATACATGTTGTCTATCATATATTAAAAAATTATATTATAAATTAATTATATAATAATAGACTAATTATATAAATTTATAATTACTACTATTAATATAAATAATATTAAGAATAACATTAATTGATAATATCATATTATAACTATGCTATAATTATATAATATTTATATACTATATATCATATTATATTATATTATATTATATTATATTAATTAGATTATATTAATTATATATATTATATTATATTATATTTATTATATTATATTATATTATATTTATTATATTATATTATATTAATAATATACTACTACTAATTTAATTTTAATTAAAGGCTTTAGTGTGACTTCAGGGCATAAATCCCACTTGTTATCCCGGAGCCAGGGAGTTTTCCTGGCCCCTCACTTCCCAAAAACCCTGGAACAACATCCCTATAATCCCCCAAAAATTCCTTTCTTTTCCTTGTTTTTCCTTTGATTCCTGCAAAGGAGGGATTTTTATCCCAAATTTTACCAACTGGGGAAAAGAAAGCAGGATTTCAACAACCCGAAAGAAAAGAGGGGGGAGCTTAAGGCAGAATAAAAATGACCTAAAAATCGGGAAAAATTGGGAAAAACATCCCAAACTCGGGGTTTCCGGGATAAGCTTCCAGCCAAGTGGAAATCCAGGGAGGGATCCGAGACACAGATCCCAAAATTTTGGCATTCCTGGTGTTAAAAATGAAGATCCTTGAAGCTGCCAAAAATAGCTCGGATATGAATTAAAAAAAACCTTAAAAATAATCGGTTTTTTCCCCCCCTCGAGAATTCCCTGAGGGAACGGAAAAGGAACCAGGAAAAAGGACAATACTCACATTTTTCCCTGACTTCTGCAGGTTGACTGAGCTTCCAAATGTCATAAATCCTGCTCAGGCCAAAACGAGCCAAGCCCTAAAACAACCAAAAAAAAACCCGGAGCTTTTTATCCCAAAATAAAAGCGGCTGTTCCAGGGAAAATAAAAATGCGAAAAATAAAAAGAAAAATCTCAGTTTCAACATAAATTGACCCAAAAAGCTCTTTATTTTTGAGGGCATTTTTACTTTCCAAAAGTATTTTTTTTCACCCCCTTATTTCTAAATCCCTTTTGGTTCGTTCCATCCGAAGGAAAATCGGGATAAATTAAATACATCCCAGATTTATCGGGATAAATTAAATTTATCCCGAATTTTTCTTTGGGGCTGGGCGGCCACCCCTTCGAAGGCTTATCTGGTTTTAATTTGCAGCTTTCTGGTTGGAAAAAAAAATAAGGTGAAAAAATTGGGAATATGGGCCTAAAAATTCCGAAGATTGGCTCGAACAGTTCCTCCAATTCCGGCTGCAAAATTCCC
The DNA here is from genome assembly GCF_003945595.2 of Pipra filicauda. Classification (NCBI taxonomy): domain Eukaryota; kingdom Metazoa; phylum Chordata; class Aves; order Passeriformes; family Pipridae; genus Pipra; species Pipra filicauda. The sequence goes on from NW_024104890.1 coordinate 64,447, forward strand.
AAATGGAAGGAGGTTTTTCCCTATTCCGTGGGATTTTATCGGCCATTCAGAGCTCGAAGCCCGGTGATTCCCGAGGCTTTGGAATGTGGAGCCGGGTTAAAACCCTCCTGGAATTCCAGCCCAGGGATTCCTGCAGGTGTGGGCACACACATTCTCCTCCGGCTCCGCTTTTTTGGGAATGAAAATCCAGGGAAATCCCGGGGCCTGTTGCTCCCTCAAGGGGTTGATGTCTGCGGAAAATCCTGATTTCCCTCCCCAAAGAGGCCCCAGTTTTCCCTGGATTTCCTGGGTGGATTGAGCCAGGGATCAAAGCCCTCCAGGGCTGGGAATCCACGATGATCCCGGCACATCCCAAGGTCGCTTCCGGCTTCAAACGCTGCCATTGTCTCCCAAGAAAACGTGGAAAATGTTTATTCTTTCCCTGTTTTTACGCTCAATTCCGGCTGATTTTTAATTCCAAAGGCACCAGAACCGCTCCAGCTCCTCCAAAGACTTCCAGCCACTTGTTCCATCCCCTCTTTTCCCGCCCCAATCCTGGTCATTCCTAAACCCAAATGACACCATTCCCATCAAACCATTCCTTGAAATCCTGGTCAATTCTTAATCCCAAATTATCCAATTCCCACCGAGCCATTCCTAGAAAATCTGGTCATTCCTAAACCCAACTGATACAATTCCCACCAACCTTCTGGAAAAGTTTTCTCCTGGAAAAACACCCAAATACCTCCCAACTATTCCTAGAAATCCTGGTCATTCCTAAACCCAAATGATACAATTCCCATCAAACCTCCTGGATAACTTTTCTCTTGGAAAAGCACCCAAATTCCCTCAAATCTATTCCTAGAAATCCTGGTCATTCCTAAACCTACACGATAAAATTCCCACCAACCTTCTGGACATCTTGGAAAAAGCACCAAAATCTCCTCAAACTATTCCCAGAAATCCTGGTCATTCCTAAACACACATTATACAATTCCCATCCCACCCAAGCCGGATAAAACCGGGATAAATCAGCCTAAAAATGGGATTTGGCCCGCCCGGATTTGAGGATAAAACGGCCCCAAATCACTTCCCGGCCGTGCCAGATTCCTGCTTTTTTATGGAATATCGATTCCAAAGGTGGGAATTGGCCTTGGCTGTCCCCACCTAAGCTGGACAAAAACGGGATAAATCAGCCTAAAAACGGGATTTGGCCCATTCGGATTTGACAATAAAATGGCCCCAAATCACTTCCTGGCCGCACCAGATTCCTGCTTTCCGCTGGAATATCGATTCCAAAGCGGGAATTGGCCTTGGTCGTTCCCACCCAAGCCGGATAAAACCGGGATAAATCAGCCTAAAAACGGGATTTGGCCCGTCTGGATTTGAGGATAAAATGATCCCAAATCACTTCCTGGCTGTGCCAGATTCCCGCTTTTAGCCGGAATATGGACCCCAAAGGCAGGAATTGGCCTCGAGCGTCCCCACCTACCCCGATGACGTGGATGGGGATGGGTCTGTCCCTCCCGGTGAGTTTGACGGCGTCGTCGAAAACGCTGGAATTGCTGCGGGAAAGGACCGTGATCTTCCCTTCCAGGGAGCCCCGGACGGCGCCTGCACGGACACATTCCCGGGATCCCGGAATCAGGATCCGCATCCCAGGGACTCCACAGATCAGTATTATTTATTTAATTATTTCTCCTTTATGGATCGTATTTATCTTCAATTTCATAAATTTAATTGATTAACAGATTTGTTAATATATTTAACATGTTTTTGTAGATGAAAGGGATTATATTTCTGTATTAATTAATATATTTAATGAGGTTACTGATTTATTAGTTTGATAAATTTAATCAATTTTTCATGCTAAATCCTAAAGTTCATTTAGAAAATAAAATTTAAATAAAATAAAATTTAAATAAAATAAAATTTAAATAAAATAAAATGTGAATAACAAAGAATTTAAGGAAAACAGAATTTAAGGAAAACAAAATTTAAGGAAAACAAAATTTAAGGAAAACAAAATTTAAGGAAAACAAAATTTAAGGAAAACAAAATTTAAGGAAAACAAAATTTAAGGAAAACAAAATTTAAGGAAAACAGAATTTAAGGAAAACAAAATTTAAGGAAAACAAAATTTAAGGAAAACAAAATTTAAGGAAAACAAAATTTAAGGAAAACAAAATTTAAGGAAAACAAAATTTAAGGAAAACAAAATTTAAGGAAAACAAAATTAAAATAAAATGTAAATAAAATAAAATGTGGATAAAATAAAATGTGAATAAAATAGAATTTAAGAAAAATAGAATTAAAGGAAAAGAGAATTTAAAGAAAATAAAATTTAAAAATTAAAATAAAAATAAAATAAAATGTGGATAAAATAAAACTTAAAGAAAAGAGAATTTAAAGAAAAGAGAATTTAAAGAAAAGAGAATTTAAAGAAAAGAGAATTTAAAGAAAAGAGAATTTAAAGAAAAGAGAATTTAAAGAAAAGAGAATTTAAAGGAAAAGAAAAGAGAATTTAAAGAAAAGAGAATTTAAAGAAAAGAGAATTTAAAGAAAAGAGAATTTAAAGAAAAGAGAATTTAAAGAAAAGAGAATTTAAAGAAAAGAGAATTTAAAGAAAAGAGAATTTAAAGAAAAGAGAATTTAAAGAAAAGAGAATTTAAAGAAAAGAGAATTTAAAGAAAAGAGAATTTAACGACAGGGAGGAATATTTAAAGAAAAGGAGAATGGAAAGAAAACGAGAATTTAAAGAAAAAGAGAATTTAAAAGAAAGAGAATTTAAAGAAAAGCGACTAGAGAATTTTAAAGAAAAGAGGGACTTAAAGAAACGAGAATTTAAAGAAAAGAGCATTTAAGGGAACACAGAATTTACGGGAAACAGCATTCATGACAGAAAACAGAATGTAACGGAGCGAACATAAATTAAACACATTAAAATTAAACTAAAATTACATAAAATAACACTGCGAATTAAACATTTTCTGGGGTTGGAATTACGGAAATAGATTTAAAGGGAACTACAATTTACAAAATTAACCTAAATAAAGTAACAGTGGATAATAAAATAGAATTTAAGGAAAATAGAATTTAAAGGAAATAAAATTTACAAAATTAAAATTTAAATAAAATAAAATGTGGATAAAATAGAATTTAAAGAAAATAGAATTTAAAGAAAATAGAATTTAAAGAAAATAGAATTTAAAGAAAATAGAATTTAAAGAAAATAGAATTTAAAGAAAATAGAATTTAAAGAAAATAGAATTTAAAGAAAATAGAATTTAAAGAAAATAGAATTTAAAGAAAACAGAATTTAAGGAAAACAGAATTAAAGAAAATAGAATTTAAAGAAAACAGAATTTAAGGAAAATAAAATTAAAAAAATTAAAATTAAAATAAAATTTAAATAAAATAAAATGTGGATAAAATAGAATTTAAAGAAAATAGAATTTAAAGAAAATAAAATTTAAAGAAAATAAAATTAAAATAAAATTTAAATAAAATAAAATGCGGATAAAATAAAATAAAATGCGGATAAAATAAAATGTAAATAAAATAGAATGTAAAGAAAAAATAATTTAAAAACTAAAATTCAAAAAATTAAAATTAAAATAAAATTTAAATAAAATAAAATGTGACTAAAATAGAATTTAAAGAAAATAGAATTTAAAAAAATTTAAGTAAAATAAAATTTACATAAAAAACATGTAAATAAAATAGAATTAAAATAAAAAAGATTTAAAATAAAATAGAATTTAAAACAATAGAATTTAAATAAAACAGAATTAAAAAATAAAATTTACAAATAATAATATTTACATAAAATAAAATTTACATAAAATAATATTTAAATAAAATTTATTCATAAAATAAAATCTATTAATTCAACTATTAATATTATTAACATCATTAGTTTATTTTATTAATTAAATTATTAGCTAATTATCAACAACTATTTATATACTATTACGATATAATATTTTATGCATAATAACTATATATTAATTATTAACTAGGCCAAACTCAAATGTCATTTCAAATTTCACTTTGAAATGAAATTTAACCAATTTAACGTAATCGATTATGAATTATTAGTAACTTTATTATACATTATTTATTGCAAATATTTACTCCTAATTGAATTTTATAAATTAATTATTAATTTGTAAATTAACTGAATTTTATAAATTCAATCACCTTTTTAAACGTTGAACTTAAAGAGCAAACCTGAATTTACATTTTATAATCGAATTTTATTAATTTAATTTATTACAATCGATATTCATATTTACTATTTATGGTGTTATTAGTGAATAAAATTAATTATTATTTATTAAAATTAATTTTATTCAATGGCCCTGAGCTGAGAGAGCACAACTCACCCTTTTGGTTCCCACCCACCAACGTCTTATTCCGGATCCCTTTGCAAACATCCAGGATTGTTGCTCCAACATAAGCAATCTCGGGACCAAATCGGAAACTCTGCGTGGAAAAATCCAGGAAAAGGCAGGAAAAGACGAGGAATTTGTTAGAACCCATAAAAGTATTGCTATGTCTGGAATTATACAATTCCCACCCACCTTCTGGACATCTTTTCACTTGGAAAAAGCACCAAAATCTCCTCAAACTATTCCTAGAAATCCTGGTTATTCCTAAACGCAAATGACACCATTCCCATCAAACCATTCCTTGAAATCCTGGTCAATTCTTAATCCCAAATTATACAATTCCCACCAAACCATTCCTAGAAAATCTGGTCATTCCTAAACCTACATGATACAATTCCCACCAACCTTCTGGAAAAGTTTTCTCCTGGAAAAACACCCAAATACCTCCCAACTATTCCTAGAAATCCTGGTCATTCCTAAACCCAAATGATACAATTCCCATCAAACCTCCTGGATAACTTTTCTCTTGGAAAAACACCCAAATCCCCCCAGACTATTCCTAGAAATCCTGGTCATTCCTAAACCCAAATTATACAATTCCCATCAAACCATTCCTTGAATTCCTGGTCATTCTTTCCCTTGGAAAAACACCCAAATACCTCCCGACTATTCCTAGAAATCCTGGTCATTCCTAAACCTACATAGTTTGGGGGAATTTGGGTGTTTTTCCAGGAGAAAAGTTGTCCAGGAGGTTGGTGGGAATTGTGTCAGTTAGGAATGACCAGATTTTCTAGGAATAGCTTGGTGGGAATTGTTTGGGAATGACCAGGATTTCTAGGAATACTTCTGAGTCATTTTGGTGCTTTCTCCAAGAGAACAGTTGTCCAAGAGGTTGGTGGGAATTGGGTTCAAGAACCACCAGGATTTCTAGGAACAGGTTGGTGGGAACTGTTTGGGAACGACCAGGATTTCTAGGAACGCTTTGGCAGGAACTGTTTGGGAACAATCAGGATTTCTAGGAACAGTTTGATGGGAGTGGTTTGGGAACGACCAGGATTTCCAGGAACAGTTTGGCAGAAATGGTTTGGGAACGACCAGGATTTCTAGGAACAGTTTGGCAGGAGTGGTTTGGAAACAACCAGGATTTCTAGGAACAGTTTGGTGGGAACTGTTTGGGAACGACCAGGATTTCCAGGAACAGTTTGGTGGGAACTGTTTGGGAACGACCAGGATTTCCACAAACAGTTTGGTGGGAACTGCTTGGGAACGACCAGGATTTCTCGGAACAGTTTGGCGGGAACTGTTTGGGAATGACCAGGATTTCCAGGAACAGTTTGGCAGGAGTGGTTTGGGAATGACCACGATTTCTAGGAGCAGTTTGGCGGGAACTGCTTGGGAACGACCAGGATTTCCAGGAACAGTTTGTCGGTACCACTTGGCCCCGCGGAGTGTTTGCCGTTGGACGCCGCCCGCGGGAGGCCGCGGGGCCTGGATTTCCCCTGGATTTCCCCTGGATTTGGGATGCCCCCCTGGAAGCCCAGCCCCTACCTGGGTCAGGTAGTAGACGTGGGTGTGGGGCACGGCCTGCAGGGTGTTGACGGCGCCGCGGAAGGTGTAGATCTGCTGGTGAGGGTCTCCCACCAGGATGATCCCGCACGGCTGGGACAGCACCACGTCCACGATGGCTGCGGGAAAACACCGGGAACGTCACGGAGCAGCCACGGAGCAGCCCCGTCACCGAGCCAGCCCAAGCAAGCCAGGGCTCGGTCCTAACCTCACAGCCGGGTTTAAGTTGAACCGTGCTGCTCCTTGGGAATGCTTCCCTGTGGGAATGCCGGAGCTCCGCTCACCTGGAGTGCAATCCTGGGCCTCGTCCACGAAAACGGCGTCGTAGCCCGACAGCTTGGGCTTGCTGAGCTGCCACAGCTTCAGGTATCCTGAGGGGAAAACACAGGGATGGCAGGGAAAAGGGAATTTTCCTCGGTGGAACCCCCCATGATCCTCAAAATAAACCACTTTTTTCCTTGGCTTTTTTGGGTTTTTTTTCATGTTTCTGGCCCTTAAAATAAATCCTTTTTTCCTTTTTTTTTTTATTTTATTTATTTCTTTTTGTTAAAAAAATGTTTCTGTCCTTAAAATAATCCCTTGTTCCCTTTTTTTTTTTTTTTTATTAATAATTTTATTTATTTATTTTATTGATTTTTTTTTTTTAACTTTTTCTTTTTTTTTATGTTTCTGGCCCTTAAAATAAATCTTTTTCCCCTCTTTTTTTTTTTTTTTGGTATTTTTTTCATGTTTCTGGCCCTTAAAACAATCCCCTTTTCCCTTTTTTTTTGTTTGGTTTATTTTTTTTAATTTTTTTTTTTTAATGTTTTATGGTATTATATTCTTTATAATATAAGAATTGATATTTTCTTCTCTTTTACCATCACAAGTCATCTTGTATCTCTTCTCCACGTCCCCATCCAGCTTTTTCATGTTGTGCCATATTTCTTTGGCCTCCTCCACGTTGATCTGGAGAGGGGAAAAAACACAGGGAAAACTTGGACAAATTGCTCTGAGCAGACAAATATTCCAAACACGGGAGATTTTCTCTGAAGTCTTTTGGGGTTTTGATCTAAAATCACCTAAAAAGATGTTTATTTTCTTTATTTATATATATATATAAAGAAAATAAATATATATAAATATGTAAAAATATAATTAATAAATAAAATAGAAATAGAAATACCATATATAAATATCATATATATAAAAATATAACTATATAATAATATATATAATATAGAAAATATAGAATAATATATAATAGGTAATGTGTAATATTATATAATATATATGTAACATTATATAATATAAATATATAAAATAGACAAATTATATATTGCACAATATATAATATTAATATAACAATAATATAATATATAAATAATATATATAAATAATAAATAAAAATAAATTTAAATATAAATATATATATCACTGTTCAGGCACTGGTATAAATATAACATCAGTGTTCTGTCTATTTATATTGTATTTATTCATCATATAGAATACATACTTATTTGCTTATAAAATCTTAATATAATATGATTATCAAAATATAAATAGAATCTAAACAGAATCTAAATAGACTCTAAACAGAATCTAAATAGAATCTAAGTAAAATCTAAATAGACTCTAAATAAAATCTAAATAGCATATAAATAGAATATAAATATAATCTAAACAGAATCTAAATAAAAGATAAATAGAATCTAATTAAAATATAAATAGAATCTAAATAGAAATAAAATAGAAATAAAATAGAAATAAAATAGAAATAAAATAGAAATAAAATAGAAATAAAATAGAAATAAAATAGAAATAAAATAGAAATAAAATAGAAATAAAATAGAAATAAAATAGAAATAAAATAGAAATAAAATAGAAATACCTGCCCTGGGCAGAGCCAGGGATAAAATCCTGCCTCAAACCAGCTCCACAAACAAGGAGAATGGGCCCCGTTTCCTTCAGATTTGTCACCAGTGGGGAAAAAATATTTGGACAGTTAATTGCTAAAGGTGAAGCCCAAAGAGCCCTGAGCTGGGAGAGATGGGAGATCATGGAATTCCGGAATGACTTAGGTTGGAAGGGACCTTAAAGCCCAGCCAGATCTTCCCTGGTTGGAATTCCTTCTGTCCCACAACCTTCTGTTCCTAAATCTGTTATCTCAGAGGTGTTACTGTTGCTTCTGACGGGCTCAGCCTTGGAATCCTGTCCCAGAGCAGCTGGAATTGGCTCCATGGGACAGGGGGAAGCTTCCGGCAGCTTCCAAGAGAAGCCACCCACACATCTACCAAACCCCAGCCACAGAATTTCAGCCTGACCACAAAATCTCACCCTCTGTTCCACGAGGCTGACGAGTCTCCTGTCCCTGTGGGTGTTTTTGAACCACACGGGCACCTGCTCCTCACAAATCTCCTCCTCACTCCTGACGGGTTCGGCCTTGGAATCCTGTCCCGGAGCAGCTGGAATTGGCTCCACGGGACAGGGGGAAGCTTCCGGCAGCTTCCAAGAGAAGCCACCCGCACATCTATCAAACCCCAGCCACAGAATTCCACCCGATCCCAAAATCTCACCCGCTTTTCCACGGGGCTGACGAGCCCCCTGTCCTTGTGGGTGTTCTTGAACCACACGGGCACCTGTTCCTCACAAATCTCCTCCTCACTCCTGACGGGTTCGGCCTTGGCCGGTGGCAGGAATCCTGTCCCGGAGCAGCTGGAATTGGCTCCACAGACAGGGGAAGGTTCTGGCAGCCTCCCTCGACACCCGATCCCAAAAATTCACCCGTTTTTCCATAGGGCTGATGAGCCCCCTGTCCCCGTGGGTGTTTTTGAACCACACGGGCGCCTGCTCCTCACAAATCTCCTCACAGATCTCCTCCTCACTCCTGACGGGCTCGGCCTTGGAATCCTGTCCCAGAGCAGCTGGAATCGGCTCCACAGGACAGGAGAAACTTCCGGCAGCTTCCAAGAGAAGCCACCCACACATCTACCAAACCCCAGCCACAGAATCCCACCCCAATCCCAAAAATTCACCCTCTTTTCCGCGGGGCTGACGAGCCTCCTGTCCCCGTGGGTGTTTTTGAACCACACGGGCACCTGCTCCTCACAAATCTCCTCCTCACTCCTGACGGGCTCGGCCTTGGAATCCCGTCCCGGAACAGCTGGAATTGGCTCCATGGGACAGGGGGAAGCTTTTGGCAGCTTCCAAGAGAAGCCACCCACACATCTACCAAACTCCTCACAAATCTCCTCACAAATCTCCCCGTCACTCCTGACGGGCTCGGCCTTGGCCAGAGGCAGGAATCCCATCCCGGAGCAGCTGGAATCGGCTCCATGGGACAGGGGGAAGCTTCCGGCAGCTTCCAAGAGAGCTCCCCCACTACCAAACCCCATCCTGATCCCAAAAACTCACCCTTTTCTCCGTGGGGCTGACGAGCCTCCACTCCCCGTGGGTGTCTTTGAACCACACGGGCACGTGCTCCCCACAGATCTCCTCGTCCGAGGAGGCGAAGAAGCTCTCCAGGGTCTGCGAGACCGTTTTCCCCCTCACGAACAGGGCCTGGCCCTCGCGGTTCTGCAGGAGGCGGCTGACGGAGAACACGGACATCTTGGAGAAGTTCAGCCTCCCTCGCTCTTTGTAGCTGGGAAAAACCCAAAAAATAAGGTGTCAAAAGGTGCAGGGAAACCTCCTGTGGCACGACAGCACCTCAGAATCCCTGTTTTATAACCCTGATTTGGACTAATGGCGGAATATCTCTAAAATTTGCACGTTTTTAAATGGAGTGCCTTGAAAATCTGCACGTATTTGCAATGGAATATCTTTAAAATTTGTGCATATTTTAACGGAATATCTTTAAAATCTGCACCTATTTGCAATGGGATAACTTTAAAGTCTAAATATCTTTAAAATCTGAACCTATTTGTAATGAAATACCTTTAAAATCTGCACTTACTTGCAATAAAATATCTTTGAAATCTGCACTTATTTGCAATGGAATACCTTTAAAATCTGCATATCTTTAAAATCTGCATTTATCTGTAATGGAATATCTTTAAAATCTGCATATGGTTAAAATCTACACATATTTTTCACGGAATACCTTCAAAATCTGCACATAGTTGCAAAGAAATATCTTTATAATCCGAATATCTTTAAAATCTGCACATATTTTAATGGAATATCTTTATAATCTGAATATCTTTAAAATATGGACATATTTGCAATGGAATATCTTTAAAATCTGCACATATCTGCAACAGAATACCTTTAAAATCTGAATATAATTATAATCTCCACCTATTTCTCACAGAATATCTTTAAAATGTCCACCTATTTGGAAAGAAATACCTTCAAAATCTGCACTTATTTGAAAAGAAATACCTTTAAAATCTGTGCTTATTTGCAAAGAAATACCTTTAAAATTGGCACATATTTGCAATGAAATATCTTTAAAATCTGCACATATTTGTAATGAAATATTATTCAAATTCACACCTATTTGCAATTAAATACCTTTAAAATCTGCACCTATTTGCAATGGAATACCTTTAAAATCTGAGTATCTTTAAAACTGGGAAATATTTGTAATAGATTATCTGTAAAATTTGCACCTATTTGCAATTAAATACCTTTAAAATCTGCACCTATTTGGTAATGAAATATCCTTAAAAACTGCACCTATTTGTAATGAATTATTTAAAATCAGCACATATTTGCAATGGAATACCTTTAAAATCTGAATACCTTTAAAATCTGCACCTCTATGCAATGGAATACCTTTAAAATCTGAATATCTTTAAAATTTGCACATATTTGCAATGAGTATCTTTAAAATCTGCACATATTTGTAATGAAATACCTTTAAAATCTGCACCTATTTGCAATGGAAAATCTTTAAAATTTGTACATATTTTAATGGAATATGTTTAAGATCTGCACATATTTGCAATGAAATACCTTTAAAATCTGAATACCTTTAAAATCTGCACCTATTTGTCACAGAATATCTTTAAAATCTGAATATCTTTAAAATCTGCACCTATTTGTCACAGAATATCTTTAAAATGTCCACCTATTTGCAGTTAAATAACTTTAAAATCTGCTCCTATATTTAATGGAATATCTTTAAAGGAATATCTTTATAATCTGTGCATATTTGCAATGGAATAACCTTAAAATCTGCACTTATTTTTGTGGAATGTCTTTAAAATCTGCACATATTTTAATGGAATATCTTTATAATCCGAGTATCTTTAAAATCTGCACATTATTTGTCCCGGTAGAAGCACAAACTTGCTGATTTTATACATTTTATAGAGGAAAAAAAAAGAAAAAAATGGAGCTGGAGGGATATTCCCAGTATTCACCCCTGCCAGGTAACGGGAATTCCCTCTTTTTTTCCAGCTCTGCACTTGAAATGTGCCATCATGGGACAGGAATTGGATCATTAAAACGACTCAGACAAAGAGAATTATTCCCCTGTTGGAGAAAAGCAACGTTTGGAAAGGTTTTCCCACTGACACGGGAAGGGGAAGCGGAGAAAAAGGAATTCCCAGTGGAATTTTATCTCCCTGGGAATCGACCCCAAACCAGGGAAATGAGGGTTTTCCCGTGGATCCTAAAACCCCTGGAGCATCCAACTGGGTATCCATAAATCCCAACTCCCAGCCTGGCTTGGAGCAGGTGAAATAATCTCCCCCCTCCCCTCAGATCCCCAGAGGTTTTAATTCCAACCGATTTTTCCCGCCGCGTCCCTTTTTTTTTTTTTTTTTTTTGGGATCTAAAAATCCCAACTCACTGCTTCCCGACGCTCCCGAACGCCAGGGAGTGGAAAGTCTTGCAGGTGACATTCCTGGGAAAGGCCCTTTTCCCCTTCTCCACCACGGCTTTGTTGAAAGCCACGTAAAGGAAGCTCAGCTCCGGGAATTTCTCCGCGTACTTGGCCAAGGTGGAGGTTTTCCCCGTGCCTGGAGAAGGGAAGGAAGCAGAGGATGAGGATTCCAGAGTCGGGAATGTTGGTGCCTAACGGAGCAAATCGGGTTTACAAAAAAATTCCAATCTGTAGCCTGAAAAGTTTTAAAAAAAAATAAAAAAGAGGGAAAATAGAATGGAAGGTTCGTGGGTTGGGATAAGGATGGGGCGGATCCCTCGGGAATTCCCGCCATGGGCAAAACGGGCTCGACTCGAGGGAATTAATTTAATTTACTGGCAATTAAATCAGCAGAGGGAAACGAGGAATAAAAGCTACAGCCTAAAACACCTTCTCCTCGTCCCTCCCCTCTGCCCAGGCTCCGCTTCACTCCTGATTTCAGGGAATCAGGGAATCGTTTAGGTTGGAAAACGGATCGGCTCCAGGGTGAGTCCCTTTTTTTCCATGGGGTCAGTCCTTCAGGAACAGCCTGCTCCAGTATGGATCCCTCTTTTCCACAGGGTCAGTCCTTCAGGAATTGTTCCAGCACAGATCCCTGTTTTCCATGGGGTCAGTCCTTCAGGAACTGCTCCAGCACAGATCCCTGTTTTCCACGGGGTCACTCCTTCAGGAACTGCTCCAGCACAGATCCCTGTTTTCCATGGGGTCAGTCCTTCAGGAACTGCTCCAGCACAGATCCCTGTTTTCCACAGGGTCAGTCCTTCAGGAACTGCTCCAGCACAGATCCCTGTTTTCCACGGGGTCAGTCCTTCAGGAACTGCTCCAGCACAGATCCCTGTTTTCCACAGGGTCAGTCCTTCAGGAACTGCTCCAGCACAGATCCCTGTTTTCCATGGGGTCAGTCCTCCAGGAACTGCTCCAGCACAGATCCCTGTTTTCCACAGGGTCACTCCTTCAGGAACTGCTCCAGCACAGATCCCTGTTTTCCATGGGGTCACTCCTTCAGGAACTGCTCCAGCACAGATCCCTGTTTTCCACGGGGTCAGTCCTTCAGGAACTGCTCCAGCACAGATCCCTGTTTTCCACGGGGTCAGTCCTTCAGGAACTGCTCCAGCACAGATCCCTGTTTTCCACAGGGTCAGTCCTTCAGGAACTGCTCCAGAGTGGGTCCCTTTTTTCCCATGGGATGCAGGCAAATCCCTGCTCCAGCCCCTGGAGTCTCTCCTCTTCCACCCTCCCTGCCCTCAGGACCTGCAGGGCCCTTCTCCCACATATTCCCACTCCTCTCTCCCCTGTTTTTGTTCCCATTTTTGGGGGCTTTTCCCTTCCATTTGTTATCCCAGAGGAGCAAGTTGATCCCTCTGGAATCCCACAGTCCCTGGGCCGGGAGGGAAGGGCCAGACTGAGGTTCTCCTGTTCATTTTTCCCACAGAATTTTTGGGATCTTACCTGCAAACGCCATAATTTTCACTATCTGCCCGGGCTCAATCCTGTGATTCAAAATCCTCTGCTGCTCGTGGGTCAGTGGAAAACTGTGGAAAAAATCGGGGAAAAAACAACAATAAATGGATGGAAAAGGAATTAAAGAAAATAAATCCTCCCACACAACTCCATTAACGAGGAAATGGGGTTATTGATCCCATCCCAGGAGCGGGAATTTGGCACTGGAGCAACCTGGTTCTTGGGGAAAAAGGAGAAAAGAAGGGAATAAGAGAATATTGGAGCAAAAATAGGGAGTAAAACTCTTATTATTGAAGAATCCAGAAGAATTTGGAACCCGGAAATCCCAAATCCCAGCCTGGCTTGAAGAATCCAAAAGGTCACACGGGAAAAGATCTTCCCAAATTAAAATTAATTAATTAAAATTAATTGGGCAGCCTGGCTCCTTAAGCTTATTAAAGACCACCAGCTTTATCTTGGCCAGGGATGGAATCACAGCATTCCCATTCCATAGGAAAGGATAAGGAATAAATGAGTCAATCCAGGGGAAATGCAGCGGGAAGGGAACCAAGCCTGGATCCCCACAGGCCAGGGAAGGGTTTCACTCCTTGTTGTCCTTCTTTTCTAGGCAGCAAGTAGCCAAAAAATATTAATATTTAACATATAGATCAATACATTTTAATCTATATGTCCATGTATAGATATATAAATTACGTATAATTATAAATTATATCATGTCTAAAATTAAAATAGATATAAATATATCAATATATATAATATTTATTAATATAAGATAAATATAAAGCATATAATTTAATATATATAATATATAATATATAACATAATATAATATATATTATATAATATATATTACATCTATGTATATACAATACATATTATATCCATGTATATATAATATATATTATATATTATATCTATGTATATATAATATATATTATATTATATATATGTCCTTCTTTTCAAGGCAGCAAGTAGCAAAAAATATTAATATTTAACATATAGATAATAACTATATAATACATATTATATAATATATATTATATTATATAATATATATTATATAATATAATATATATTATATTATATATATGTATATATAAAGTATATTATATATATGTATATATAAAATATATTATATTATATATATGTCCTCCTTTTCTAGGCAGCAAGTAGAAAAAATATTAATATTTAACATACAGATCAATAAATTTTTCTCCCTCTCTCTATATATGTATAAATATATAAATTACATATAATTATAAATTATATCATATCTAAAAGACATAAATATATCAATATATAAAGTAAATATAAATTTATTAATATATAAAATAAATATAAAGTACAAAATATAACATATAATAATATATACTATATACTATATAATATAATATACATAATACAATGTAATAGAAATATAATATAATAAAAGAAATATAATGCATATAATATAATATAATGTAATATAATAGAAATACAATATAATAAAAGAAATATAATGCACACAATATAATATAATGTAATATAATAGAAATATAATATAAAAGAAATATAATGCACATAATATAATATAATGTAATATAATAGAAATATAATATAATAAAAGAAATATAATGCATATAATATAATAGAAATATAATATAATAAAAGAAATATAAAAATATAATAAAATAAAGATAAAAATAATAATAAACAATACAAATATAAATGATATCCAAGCCAGCAAATAAATCCATGTTAGTATTAACACTTCTCTGGCAGGATCCAGAAAACAGGAGTGGAGTCAATATTCCAGTCCCTTGTTTCTTTCCTGGTGTTCAAAAAGGAAAATCCACATTTTTTTGGGGCTGGGGGAGCATCAGCAACAACCCAACCCCCTGCTTGGGCTGCCTGGACTTCGGGTCTTAAAATTCCAGCAGGGACTTCCCTCCTTCCCGAGCTCCTCATCCGTAGGGAAAGGGGTGATCTGGGAGGGTGTTTGGGGGGATTCGGACTCTGTGAGTGCAGAGAACTGGGTTCCACCGATCCGTGAGGTGGAGCCAGGCTGGGAGAGCTGGGAATGTTCCCCTGGAGAAGGGAAGGCTCCAGGGAGAGCTGAGAGCCCCTGGCAGGGCCTGAAGGGGCTCCAGGAGAGCTGGAGAGGGACTGGAGACAAGGGATGGAGGGACAGGACACAGGGAATGGCTTCCCAGTGCCAGAGGGCAGGGTTAGATGGGATATTGGGAAGGAATTGCTGGCTGGGAGGGTGGGGAGGGGCTGGGATGGAATTCCCAGAGAAGCTGTGGCTGCCTCTGGATCCCTGGAAGTGTCCAAGGGCAGGTTAGAGTGACCTGGGATAGTGGGAGGTGTCCCTGCCCATGGCAGGAGTGGCACTGGAGGTTTTTAAAGTCCCTTCCCACCCAGACAATCCTGTCATTCCATGATTCTGGATTCCCTCTCCTCTGGAGCCAGGCTGGGAGAGCTGGGAATGTTCCCCTGGAGAAGGGAAGGCTCCAGGGAGAGCTGAGAGCCCCTGGCAGGGCCTGAAGGGGCTCCAGGAGAGCTGGAGAGGGACTGGGGACAAGGCAGGGAGGGACAGGACACAGGGAATGGCTTCCCAGTGCCAGAGGGCAGGGTTAGGTGGGATATTGGGAAGGAATTGCTGGCTGGGAGGGTGGGGAGGGGCTGGAATGGATTTCCCAGAGAAGCTGTGGCTGCCCCTGGATCCCTGGAAGTGTCCAAGGCCAGGCTGGAGCAACCTGGGATAGTGGGAGGTGTCTCTACCTACACCAGGGGTTTGGAATTAGTTTATCCTTAAGGTCCCTTCCAAACCATTCCATGATTCCACGACAGACCCATCAGTCTGTGCCCGGCAATCCGATTTTTCCAGATTTAAGGCCCCAGATTCTGGTTTTCCTCTGGGAATTCAGGGGGCAAGGAGCAGGATAAGGAGTTGCACTGTCCCTGGTATTCCCTGGAGTGCTCAGCATTCCCTCAGGACCCCGGGGAACCGCTTGGATCACTTGGAAAAGCCTCACCTGGACCACAAGTCCTGCCTGCAGCGCGAAGCCAGCGTTTCCTCTTCCACATTCCCAACGGCTCCAGAGGAGTTTTCCATCAGGTACAAGCAGTAGAAGACGTTGTAATGGATCCTGGGAGAGAGGAGAAACCAGAAACTACCACTGGAAATCCACGAAAAACAAGGGAAACCTCATAAAAAAAACCACCAATGCCTCGGATAATTCCAACGGAAAGCCTGGAGCGCTCAGGGAGCTGCGGGAGATTATGGATAATTAGATAATTAATTATTAATATTAAAATAAAGCGCTAATTGGGCCTTGAAAAGTCCCTGCAAGGGCACCAGGGCAGGGAGGAGACGTGGCAGGGAAGGGGGTTGGAAGGAAAGCTCCTGGATTTGAGGGAGCACAAAGAATGGGAATTGTTTCACTGGCTGCAAACCAGGCTGGGATTTGGGATTTCTGGGTTCCAAACTCTTCTGGATTCTTCAAGCCAGGTTGGGATTTGGGATGTTTGGATTCCAAATTACTTTGGATTCTTCAAGCCAGGCTGGGATTTGGGATTTATGTGTTCCAAATTCTTTTGGATTCCAATTCTTTCTGGATTATTCAAGACAGGCTGAGATTTGGGATTTCTGGGTTCCAAATTCTTTTGGATTCCAATTCTTTTGGGATTCTTCAAGACAGGCTGGGATTTGGGATTTCTGGATTCCAATTCTTTTGGGATTCTTCCAGCCAGGCTGGGATTTGGCACTTCTGGGTTCCAATTTATTTTGGATTCTTCCAACCAGGCTGGGATTTGGGATTTCTGGGTTCCAAACACTTCTGGATTCCAATTCTTTTGGATTCTTCAAGCCAGGCTGGGATTTGGGATTTATGGGTTCCAAATTCTTTAGGATTCTTCAAGTCAGGCTGGGATTTGGGATTTATGGGTTCCAAATTCTTTAGGATTCTTCAAGTCAGGCTGGGATTTGGGATTTATGGGTTCCAAATTCTTTAGGATTCCTCAAGCCAGGCTGGGATTTGGGATTTCTGGGTTCCAAACACTTCTGGATTCCAATTCTTTTGGGATTCTTCCAGCCAGGCTGGGATTTGGCATTTCTGGGTTCCAATTTCTTCTGGATTCCAGTTCTTTTGCGATTCTGCAAGCCAGGTTGGGATTTGGGATCTCCAAAATGAACAAATCTTGATTTTTTTTTTCATCTCCAAAATGAACAAATCTTGATTTTTTTTTTCATCTCCAAAATGAACAAATCTTGATTTTTTTTTTCATCTCCAAAATGAAACCAATCTTGATTTTTTTTCCTTCCAAACTGCCAAATGACAATCTTGATTTTTTTTTTCATCTCCAAAATGAACAAATCTTGATTTTTTTTCTCATCTCCAAAATGAACAAATCTTGATTTTTTTTCATCTCCAAAATGAACAAATCTTGATTTTTTTTTCATCTCCAAAATGAACAAATCTTGATTTTTTTTTCATCTCCAAAATGAACAAATCTTGATTTTTTTTTCATCTCCAAAATGAACAAATCTTGATTTTTTTTCATCTCCAAAATGAACAAATCTTGATTTTTTTTTCATCTCCAAAATGATTTTTTTTCATCCCAAAATGAACTTGATTTTTTTTTTCATCTCCAAAATGAAAAAATCTTGATTTTTTTTCATCTCCAAAATGAACAAATCTTGATTTTTTTTTTCATCTCCAAAATGAACAAATCTTGATTTTTTTTTTCATCTCCAAAATGAACAAATCTTGATTTTTTTTTTCATCTCCAAAATGAACAAATCTTGATTTTTTTTCATCTCCAAAATGAACAAATCTTGATTTTTCAACTGACATCCCGTCTGCCACATTTTCTGCAGGTGTCTTCCTCGAATTAATGACTTTATCCAGCAATTATCCATCCCTGAGAGGCCAAACAAGCATCCTAATTTCCCTGGGCCCAAGGCTGAGGAAACAGGGGATAAACCCTTCTCCTGGATTATAACTCACAGCTCTCAGGACCACCCAACTCCTGGCTATAAATTCATTTTCCAGAGCACTTCCTTCCCAGTTTTTTTCTCCTCAGAAGAATTTATCTGTGTCCTTAATCCTCATTTTATCCTCACTGCAATCCTGAAGGGTTTTACCTGCACCACCAGGTGAACAAAAGGCACAGGATGGATCCCAAAAAATGTGGACAAGGATCCCATGGGACTCAGAGTGAAGTAAATAACAAGTGTCAGGGGGGTAAAAACCACATTAAACCGTTGTGGTTGATGTGCCTCCATTCCTGAGCAGGAAGTTTCTACAGTTGCTTGAAAACCTGCTTTTATTTCTGAAAAAAAACTGGGTTTTTTTTGAACACACGTCCACGGAAGGAGGGCCCGGAGCGATGGGACAAGGGGGAACCACAGTCAGAAGGAGGAGGGAAGGTTTGGTTGGATACTGGGGAGGAATTCTTGGCTGTGAGGGTGGGGAGGCCCTGGCACAGGTTGCCCAGAGAAGTTGTGGGCTCCTCACCCCTGGAAGTGTCCGAGGGCGGGTCGGAGCGAGCCGGGATAGCGGGAGGTGTCCCCGCCCGTGGAATTGGGATGGGATGCTCCTCACCTGTTGGTGATGGGAATATTCCTGTCCCTCATGGCAAACAGGAGCGTGGCAATGCAGTAAAGCACCTCGGTCACCTCCAGCACGGAGAGGTTGGAGCGAGGTCTCCTCAGACATTCCAGCAGCCTCTGGATGTCGCCGACGCTGTCGGAGAACAGCACCATGACTGCAACGATGGCCCACATGTTCTCAGCCTGGCAGAGGGGAAAGACAAGGAAAAACTCAGAGTTTTCAGGAGCAGGGGGAACTGTTTCAACCCTCAACCCCCCCTGCTAATTCCATGATAAATAATTCAATCCTCCTCAGCCTCAAGGAACAACCCCGGAGGGAGAACCTTCGGACGCGGGAACGCCCTCAAAGTTTAAATAAAGCTTAAATAAACGTGAAATTTATTTAATAAATGTGAAGTAAACGTGAGATAAATGTGAAACCCACCCCTGTCTTGCTCTGCAGGTGGGGCAGCTTGTTGGCCACGCACACTTGGGCCTTGGAGAAGAGGTGGTGGCTTCCCAGACACCGGAGAACCGCGTCGGGATCCACCTTCCCCCTGACGGGCGTGGCCGACACCAACCTGGGCAGGAGGACAAGAGTTAATGAGTGAATCATGTCCCCAGGGCAACAATGTCCCCTTCAAAGCACCCCCAGGGAGGCTGCAGCAGGTTGGACTGTCCCTGGCTGGGTGTTATCCCAAATTTGGACCGGTTGCGACTTGGATTTCCGGCCCATTCCGGTGCCAAGAGACATTTAGACAAGAGATTCCCAGTTCTAAAATATTCTAAAATACTTGGGATTTGCAGCCCATTCTGTGCCAAGAGACATTTAGACAATCAATTCCCAGTTCTAAAATATTCTGAAGTCTTCTAAAATACTTGGGATTTCCAGCCCATTCCAGTGCCAAGAGACATTTAGACAAGCCATTCCCAGTTCTAAAATATTCTAATACTTGGGATTTCCAGCCCATTCCAGTGCCAAGAGACATTTAAACAAGTGATTCCCTGTTCTAAAATACTTGGGATTTCCAGCCCATTCCAGTGCCAAGAGACATTTAGACAATCAACTCCCAGTTCTAAAATATTCTGAAGTCTTCTAAAATACTTGGGATTTCCAGCCCATTCCAGTGCCAAGAAATATTTAGACAAGGGATTCCCAGTTCCGAAATACTTGGGATTTCCAGCCTATTCTGTGCCAAGAGACATTTAGACAATCAATTCCCAGTTCTAAAATATTCTAAACTATTCTAAAATACTTGGGATTTCCAGCCCATTCCAGTGTCAAGAAATATTTAGACAAGGGATTCCCAGTTCCGAAATACTTGGGATTTCCAGCCTATTCTGTGCCAAGAGACATTTAGACAATCAATTCCCAGTTCTAAAATATTCTAAAATACTTGGGATTTCCAGCCCATTCCAGTGCCAAGAGACATTTAGACACATGATTCCCATTTCTGAAACAGCTGCATCTGGAAATTCCTTCTGGCTCTCTCCAGGTCTCCTTCCAGTGGAAGGTGTCCCTGGGTTGGAACAGGGGTTTTGAACTGGATGATTTTCGAGTCCCCTTCCAACCCACACCATTCCATGATTCCAGAAGACAGATCCACCCCGTTCCTAACCCAGTTTGGCTCTTATTTGCCACACAAAATTGGCCTCTGGACCACAGAGATCTGAGCAAAGCACTTGGTTTTATCGAGGGCTTGTCTCGGGCTTGCCGGGAACTGTGCAGGAATTTCTCCATGGAAAGGGTGGTCAGGCCTTGGCAGGGGCTGCCCAGGGAGGTGGTGGAGTCCCCACCCCTGGAGGGATTTCAAATCCCTGTGGATGTGGCACTTGGGGACACGGGTCAGTGGTGGCCTTGGCACTGCTGGGAATGCTTGGACTCCATGATCCCACAGGTTTTTTTCCCACCTAAATGATCCCATGATTCCACGATCACACGCTCCAAACAGAGCAAGAAAAGCAAGGGAAAGTTTTTTCCCCCCATTTTCCAGAACCCTCCCAGTGATTTTTACCACTAAAATAATTTCCTCTCCCTCATTTTCCTGCACGTTTGGGGAGACAAACCCATCCCTCTCCTGGCAATTCCTGGGATAAAATGGAAGAAGCCCCAAAGCAGGGAAGGCCTGGGGATCTCCAGGTGAATGGGACTCACCTGATCAGCCCCAAGACACATCCTTCCTGCTCCTTTGTGATGGAGAAATCCTGCAGGATCTGCTCAACTCTGCGCAGGGCCGAGTCCTCCCTCATCAGGTACTGGTGGTACAGCTTTTTCCAGGGAATGAACTGGAATGGGAAGCACAAACCACCGGCTTTCACCTCACAGCACTGCCAAAGAGGTTTCTTGTGGTAAATAAGCCCCAAAAAAGGTGATTTCCAAAGACCTGAAGTTCAAAAAGTAGCTTGGTGGGGACAGATACCTGACAGGAGATTGGGAAGGAAAGAGGAAACTTAGGAAAGAAAGGCTCAAAGCCTGGAAATAAGTCCATAAAAAGATGGTTTTTCCTAGAATGATGGGAACAGGGTGATGCTGGTTCAGTTGGAAATATCGAAGCATGAAATAAATGGGGATCTTTTCAGCCCAGATCTCACTCCCCAGATCAGCCCCAAGCAGGGTCTGAGTGCTTCAAATCCCTGTGTCCGTGAAGCCCTGTCCTCCCACAGCTGCTGCTGGGATTTCTCCAGGAAAAACAGGGAGGACACTGCATTTGAGGCTGTGTTGGGCTGGGCAGGGAGCTGAAGAGGAGCCCGAGTGTGGCCGGGGGGGCAAGAGGGCCAAGGGCTGCTGGGCTGGCTGAGGAAGAGTGTGGCAGCAGGAGCAGGGCAGGGCTTGTGCCCCTGGGCTGGGCGCTGGGGAGGCCACCCCTGGAGTGCTGTGTCCAGCTCTGGGCCCTGAGCTCAGGAAGGCCCTGGAGGGGCTGGAGCAGGGGCAGAGAAGAGCAGCTCAAGTCCTCTCCCAGGTCTGCTCTTCACAGAATCCCAGAATCAGCTGGGTTGGAAAAGCCCTCTGAGATCATCCAGCCCAACCCTTGATCCAACCCCGCCGTGGTTCCCAGCCCATGGCACTGATGCCACATCCAGTCTGTCCTGAAACACCTCCAGGGACGGAGAATCCCCCACTTCCTTGGGCAGCCCATTCCAATGGCTGAGCACTCTCCGTGGAAAACATTCCTAATATCCAACCTAAACCTCCCCTGGCACAGCTGAAGACCCAGCCCTCTTGTCTTGCTGATGGTTCCCTGGAGCAGAGCCCGACCCCCCCCGGCTCCCCCCTCCTGGCAGGGAGTTGCAGAGAGTGAGGAGGTCTCCCCTGAGCCTCCTCCTCTCCAGGCTGAGCCCCCCCAGCTCCCTCCGCCTCTCCTCCCAGCACTTGGGCTCCAGTCCCTTCCCCAGCCTCGCTGCTCTTCTCTGCCCCTGCTCCAGCCCCGCCAGGGCCTTCCTGAGCTCAGGGCCCAGAGCTGGACACAGCACTCCAGGGGTGGCCTCCCCAGCGCCCAGCCCAGGGGCACAAGCCCTGCCCTGCTCCTGCTGCCACACTCTTCCTCAGCCAGCCCAGCAGCCCTTGGCCTTTTTGCCCCCCTGGCCACACTCGGGCTCCTCTTCAGCTCCCTGCCCAGCCCAACTCCCAGCTCCCTTCCTGCCTGGCTGCTCTCCAGCCCCTCTGGCCCAGCCTGCAGCTGCAGGGGCTTCTTGTGGCCAGAGGGCAGGACCCTTGGCTGGTGTCCCATCTCCAAGGACAGCTGCAGCTCCCTGCTGTGCCAGCACCAACCCTGCTCCAACATCTGAGCTCCACAGCCCAGGTTAGATGAGGACACTGGCATCAGAAAAAGGATTTTCCTGCCTGGCAGGACTTGCCTCTTCCTAGGCTCTTCCCTTCTCTGGAAATCCAGCTGGCAGCCTCAGGAAGGGCTCTGCACCCCAGAGAACTGGACAGTGGCACCCACTGACCTGACCCAAAGGTCCTTCAGCAGCACCCAGGGAGGGCTGGGCTTTGCTGGGGGAGCAGCTGCCTCTTCTCAGCTCTCCTGGTGCTCTCAGAACGTGGAAATCATTAACTGGTTCAGTCTCTGACAACACTGATGACTGATGAAGGAGGGAGCAGGACGCCTCCTGCGTTGTGTCCGGCCTTTCCCATCCAAATTTACGGGAATGGCACAAAGGAGAACTCGGATCTCCACAAGAATTTGGGCTGAGATCAGTCCCCACCACTCCCAAGTCAGGCTGAGAAACCTCTTGGTCCAATTCCAGGGTGAACAGTGAGGGGAGAGCTGCCTCGGAGACACCTTTAACTGGGATTCAGGGATCCTTCCTCCAGCCAAAACAGGTTCCCAACTTTATCCGGACTTCAGATGAACCAAACTCCATAAAAACAGAGTTCCAGGCCTTTCCTCTAAACCCATTTGGCCACAAGAGCCACCGTAGAGGCTGGAGGACACAAGAAGGCACTTCCCAGTCTTCCAGCAGGAATTCCCTGCAGGGCTGCATGGAAAAGAGCAGAGGGGGATTTTGTGGAGCCTTACAGGATGCTCTTTTTCCATGTAGGGGAAGAATGCAACAAGGGGTGTTGCCTGGATACAGGTTGGCACCTGAAGATGGTCGAGGAGACCAAAAAATGACAGAGGACCAAATAAAAAAAAGGAGCAAAAAAAAGGATGTAAAGGAACAGAGAGAGACAGGCAGAGCATGGATGGCTGGGAGGAGCCACAAAAAGACAGGACAGAGCAGGAGGAGAAGGGCCAGGCTGGAATTCATCCCCAGGGAATTCCTTACCAGTGGATCCCTGACTATCTCCCTCCAGCAGCGACACACCAGGCTCAGGTTCTGGTACAGGTCAGTCACGGGAAGGAAGGCAAAGATGTGCCTGAGGACTTCCACAGGCAGCTCATCCAGGTTTCCCTGAGGCTCTTCCCAGGTCCGAGTGCCCAGGAGTCCGTAGTGTGGATCAGGGACTGGCTCCACTTCCACCTCATCCGGTTCCTGCTTGACCTGGTCGAGCTCTGGAGGAACCGGGGGCTTCTCCTCGGGCTCCCCCCACAAATCCTGCTCCGGATTGAGAATTCCTGAGGTTGCACTGGCAAGGGGCCGCTTCCTGGAGCTTCCCCTGGGAGCTGGCACGAAGTCCTCATCCTCCAGGAGAGCTGAGGAGTCGCTGCCGAGGTCCGTGTGGCTGCTGAAGGAATCGTCAGCTCCCGGGAAAAAGGGATCCCGCGGCTCCTCTTTGATCCCAGCGGCACCCGCTTGTTCCTTCTGGGATTTCCCGAAGAAATCCAGGATGTTCTTCTGCTGGCGTTGTCCTGCACGAGGAGGAAGAGCAGGAGTGAATTCCGTGGAAAGCTGAGCTGCCAGGGACGCCCGAGGCTGGGGGAGGTCGGAGTTATTTCCACAGGGCTCCTCCTTTTCCTTGTGTTCCTCCCGTGGGAGCTCCAAGAGTTGGACACTTCCCAAACCTCTCTCAGGTTGCTCCTACCACAACTCCAGGAGTAGGACACTTCCCAAACCTCTCCCAGGCTGCTCCTACCACAACTCCAGGAGAAGGACACTTCCCAAACTTCTCCCAGGCTGTTCCTACCACAACTCCAGGAGAAGGACACTTCCCAAACTTCTCCCAGGCTGTTCCTACCACAACTCCAGGAGCAGGACACTTCCCAAACCTCTCCCAGGCTGTTCCTACCACAATTCCAGGAGTAGGACACTTCCCAAACCTCTCCCAGGCTGCTCCTACCACAACACTTGAGGGAAATCAACACCTTTAAGAGGATAAAAACCCTTTATTCCCAGATATTTCCTGGCTGCAGCCTCAAAAAGCACCAGAGACCTCGGAGTAAATCCAAATTATGCTCTCACATTCCATGTAGGACATGGACTAAACTCCCCAGCACGGATTTATTCCTTCTGTCCTGTTCCTAAATCTGGAAAATATCCTGATTTTGGCTAAGAGGTCACTCAGGAATTAAAAAATCCCAGGCTGGTTTTAAGGCCTTTTCTTTCTGGAAGCTCAGGAAGGCTTGGATTAAACAGGGCTGGAAAAGAACAACTTCCCTGCTAAGGTTTTAAGTCTAAATCCCTGAAACCTGCAGCATGTAAATCATCTAAATCTGAATTATTGGATTTTTTAAAGTGAGATAAAGAATGAAATAAAAATAAAATAAAAATAAATAAAATAAATAAAATTTAAAAAAATAATGGAAATAAAAATAAAATAAAAATAAAGTAAATGAAATAAATAATATAAAAATAAAGTAAAATAACAAAAATAAAATAAAAATAAAAACAAAAAAAATAAAAAAGTAAAAAAAATAAAGTAAAATAAATAAAACTAATAAAAAAAATGTAAAATAACAAAAATAAAAATAAAGTAGAATAAAAAATAAGATAAAATAAAGTAAAACAAAGTAAGTAAAATGAATAAAATAAAAATAACAAAATAACAAAAATTAAAATAAAAATAAAATAAAATAAAATTAAAAAAAGTAAACCAAATAAAATAAAGTAAATAAAATAAATAAAATAAAAATAACATAAAATAACAATGATTAAAATAAAAATAAAGTAAAATAAAAATAAAATCAAGTAAAAAATAAAATTAAGGAAAATAAATAAAATTAATAAAATAAAAATAATGTAAAATAACAAAAATACAAATAAAATAAAAATAAAGTAAAATAAAAAATAAAGTAAAAAAATAAAATTAAGTGAAATAAAGTAAATAAAATGAATAAAATAAAAATAACGTAAAATAGCAAAAAATAAAAATAAAATAAAATAAAAACAAAGTAAAATAAAAAATAAAATAAAATCAGGTAAAAAAATAAAATTAAGGAAAATAAATTTTAAAAAAATGAATAAAATAAAAATAACATAAAATAAGAAAAATAAAACCAATAAAATAACAAAAATAAAAATAAAATAAAAATAAAGTAAAACAAAAACAAAATAAAGGAAAATAAATAACATTAATAAAATAAAAATAATGTAAAATAACAAAAATAAAAATAAAATAAAAATAAAATAAAATAAAAAATAAAATTAAGTAAAAATAAAATTAAGTAAAATAAAGTAAATAAAATTAATAACATGAACATAATATAAACTAAAACAATGGTAAAATAAAATAAACCTATCTGAAAACAGCTCTTTGCCCTTCAGTTTGAGCCCTGATCTCTGTCATGTCCAGACTAGCTCAAAGTCTTATCAGTCCCCAAAAACCCTCAGAGGTTTCAGCCCTTTTGAGATCCAAGCCCAGGAGTTGTTTATCCCACTGTTCCCCACTTCCAGGAAAGCCAAAGCTCATCATTGTCTGTTAATGCCCAACAACGTTTTTGTAACCCTAAAAAACTCAGCAGCTCGTTATTATTTAATGATGACATTCCATAATTAGCTTAAAGAGCAGCTCCCAGCAGGAGTCCCCTCGTTAGCAGTGTCCAATTCCAGAGGCTGGCTGGTTCCCCAGGGAGAGCTGCTGCTCTTCCCAGGGATTGTCCCACAGCGCAAGGACAGACAGGGAGACATTTGTGCTGTGGGGAGAAACCCAACTCCTGTGGACACAACAGGGGGATGTAGCCAAGGGAACTCTTTGCCATGGAATTATGGAATGGTTTGGGTGGGAAAGGACCTTGAAGATCATCCAGTTCCAATCCCAACACCTCCCACTATCCCAGGTTGCTCCAGCCTGGCCTTGGACACTTCCAGGGATCCAGGGGCAGCCACAGCTTCTCTGGGAAATCCATTCCAGCCCCTCCCCACCCTCCCAGTCAGCAATTCCCTCCCAATATCCCATCTCTCCCTTCCCTCTGGCACTGGGAAGCCATTCCCTGTGTCCTGTCCCTCCATCCCTTGTCCCCAGTCCCTCTCCAGCTCTCCTGGAGCCCCTTTAGGTCCTGCCAGGGGCTCTCAGCTCTCCCTGGAGCCTTCTCTTCTCCAGGGAAACATTCCCAGCTCTCCCAGCCTGGCTCCAGAGGAGAGGGAATCCAAAATCATGGAAGCCCGGGATTGTTTGGGTGGGAAGGGACTTCAAAAACCTCCAGTTCCACCCCCTGCCATGGGCAGGGACACCTCCCACTATCCCAGGTTGCTCCAACCCGGCCTTGGACACTTCCAGGGATCCAGGGGCAGCCACAGCTTCTCTGGGAAATCCATTCCAGCCCCTCCCCACCCTCCCAGTCAGCAATTCCTTCCCAATATCCCATCTAACCCTGCCCTCTGGCACTGGGAAGCCATTCCCTGTGTCCTGTCCCTCCAGGCCTTGTCCCCAGTCCCTCTCCAGCTCTCCTAGAGCCCCTTCAGGCCCTGCCAGGGGCTCTCAGCTCTCCCTGGAGCCTTCCCTTCTCCAGGGGAACATTCCCCGCTCTCCCAGCCTGGCTCCATAGCAGAGTATTCCCAAACCAACACCACCCTCCCTGGCATCTCCGTGTCCGGTGGGCGGGATGAAGGCCCTTATTCCCGTCTCCTCTCCCTCGTCTCTGGCTCAGGGGCTGCGTGAGGGCGGACGAACCTTCCCCGCTCCGGGAGAGGGCTTCGCACTCGGGGGCCGTGAGGTGCCTCTTCTTGAAGGGCTTCATCCCTTGGGCCGCACAGAGAGAAGGGAGAAAAAAAAATCCCAAAATCCCAAGGCGTTTAGGAAGCACACAGTGCACCAGGCCCACGTGTTTTAGGGCACCAGGGATAAAAAGAGTTCCCCCTCAGGAATTTTGAGGGTCCGGCCCCGGGTTTCGGGCGGGGGGGTTGGCTCTGATAAAAACAGGGCCCTGGGAAAATGGCGGAACAGGATGGAATAAGATACTTTGGTCGCCTTTTCTTTTCTTTAAAAAAAAACTGACACAGAGTAGGCTGTAGTTTCGGGATATTGGGGAAAGGAAGGAATTGCTGGGATGGGAGGGTGGGGACGGGGATGGGAATTGGATTTCCCAGAGGAAAGCTTGGGCTGGCCCCTGGATCCCGGACAGTTTCAAAGGCCAGGGTTGGAGCAAACCTGCTCGTGGAAGGTGTCCCTGGATGGAACTGGATGGGCTTTATGTTCCCTTCCAACCTAACCCCTTCCATGATTCCATGATTCTACTTGCAGTCACTCCAACATGGATTTCACCCCCTGTCTCTGCTCCACACACTCTTTGAACCAAGCAGACCACAAAAAAATCAAGACTCCTTCCAAGTTTTCCAGCTTTCTCTCCAACACAGTGTGGAGGAAGCAGCCACAACCTCTGTGGAAATGCTAAAGTATACCAAAAGATCTCCAAGGACGTTGAACCCCCCGGGAGTGACAACAGGGATTTGCCCCTGGAAGGTCAAAGCCAACATCCAAACACATCCAAATCGACCCTCTCCCAAACAAATCTGAGCTGGGATCCTCCATTAGGGAGGAAACACGACCCACTTCCACTCAAGGAGCAGCACAGCACTCTCTCTCTCTCGAGTTATTGGAATAAAATATAAAAACCTTACTTGAAATAAGCAGAAATAATTCAAATTCCTTCTCCCAAAAAGCCTCGGGAGAAAACCAAACCCAGGGCACGGGATGAGCTTCCTCCGGCCTCCACCCACGTAGTTTCACTTTTGCTTTCTTTAATTAATTAATTAATTAGCTTGTTAATTCATTAACTCATTTAGAGCAGCCACAGATCGACCCGCTGACCTCCTCCGGCAGGATCCAAGGATCAGCTTTGTTCATCCCTGGGGATAATGGGGGTGGGTTTGAGGATTTTGGGGGTTTTTTGGGGTTTTTTTTCAACTTCCTCCTTTTCGGCCGCGCCAGCTCAGCGTTAAAACCGCGCCGAGCTCCCTGGGGAGGCTCTTTTCTCCTTCCCGTTTTCCCCTCAAAACATGGAAAAGGAGGCCAAAAAAAAAGCAGCACGGGCTTTTCCCGTGGGATTGAGGGGGAGGAGGGATGAGGAAATGGTGGGACTCGGTGATCTTAAGGCTCTTTTCCAACCTAAAGGATTCTGCGGTTCTACTTAAAAATGGGATTTCTTGCTTGGAATTGGAATTTTTTTTGGATTAGACAGCACAAAGGTCACTGAAGGACCTAAATAATTTCAAGCAGAAGGTCCTGACCAGCGTCAGGCTTGAGATCCCAGCTCCGTGCCCATTCCTGGAACTGTCGGACACCGATCGGATCCGGAGCGTTTAGGATTGGGGGAAAAACAACCTCTGCTCCCCCATCCCCGGGACCACAAAAGTGTCTCCCACTGGAGAGGATTCACGCCCAGAGATGCAGCACAAACCGTTCAGGCTTCACCTGCATTCCCATTTTTCCCGTTTTCCCAAGGTTTTCCGTTGGTGGCGGCAGCAGACACCGGCGCCGAGCAAGGGTTGTGCTGCAGGGCCTTGTCAGGGGTCAGGGCTTCAATCCCCCTAGGAATGTCAGCCGGGAGGAGACATTCCAGCTCTGAAGGGAGAGGATCAGGACGGGGGGAAACCTTCAGGGGGATAAGGAATATCTGGGAGCAGGTCGGGGTTGCTCCCCCTCCCCTTCCAGCACGTTCTTCCCAAAACCCTTTCCCAACGTGGATGCGCTGATCCCATGGCACCCACACAGGGAGACCCCCAGAATGGCCCAGAGCAGCTCCCCCAAATCCAGCCCCTGTCCCAGGACTGCTGCCCCCCTTTCCAACGCCCCCTCCTCAAGTTCCAAAGGTCTTCTCGTTCCTAAGTCCTCCCATGTCAAGCTCCCCCATTCCCAGGGGCCCCTCAATGCCAAGGGTCCCCCCACAATTCCAAGCCCCCTCATTCCAAGACCCCCTCAATTTGCCAAGGGTCCCCCCAATATCAAGCCCCCCATTCCCAAGGGCCCTGAAATCCAAGTGTCCCCACCATTCCAAAGCCCCCTTCATTCCCAAAGGCCCCCCCTAAGCCAGGGGAGGGCCCTTTTAACCCTTCTCCAGCCAAGGACCCCCTGCTCGCCCCCCTCCAATTCCAAAGGACCCCCAATTGCCAAGGGTTCCCCCGTTCCTAAAGACCCCCCATTGCGGTCCCCCATTTCAAAGGCTCCCCCCAGTGCCAAAGGGGGACCCCCCCCTTTTCAACCCTTTTCTCAACCAAAGGCCGCCCCAGCTCCCCCAGTTCCAAAGGGGGGACCTCCCACAATTCCAAGGGTCAACCAAGGCCAAGGAGGCCACTCCTTTACCAAGCCCTCCCCATTGTCAAGGCTCCCCTGTGTCCCCCAGTGCCAGGGGACCCAACTTTCTATTACCTTCTCAGGCAAGGGCCCCTCTGCTCGCCCCCTCTCAATTCCAAGGCCCCCCAATGCCAAGGGTCCCCCCATTTACCAAGTCCCCCCCCCAATTTCCCAAGGCCCCGGCCCCAATTTCCCAAAAGGGTCCCCCCCAGTGGCCAAAAAGGCGACCTTTTTAAAACCCCTTCCTCAGCCAGGACGGAAAACTCCTGCTCTCTTCCCCCTTCAATGCCAGCGTGCCCATTCCCAAAAGCTCCCAGTCCGAAGTCTGCCCATTCCCTGACACCCCTTCCCACTCTATTCCCAAGGCCTCCCTGCTGCCCAGGGGGCCCCACCAAATTGTCCCAGGGACCCCTTTTAAGCCCCTCCTCATCCCGGACCCCCCTTACTCCACCACCCCACCCCAACCGCTCCCCAAAATGCCCGGGGACCCCTCCCCGACCCCCCCCGTGTCCACAAAATGGTCTCGCCCACCCCAACTCACCCCCTCCCGCCGCTCTCACGTCCTTGCTCCCCCGGCCGGCCCGGTCCCCCTCCCCAACCGCCGACAATCCAGGAGACGCCACCGCCCCCCGACCGTTGGACCAATAAGCGCCTCACCTTCCGGGTTGGGGCGGGGGGGACGCGGTCCCGCGGGGCCCCGCTGTGGAACGTCACGTCGGCCGGGTTTGGGGGGACGTCATGCGGAGGCGGCGGGTGGGTTGGGGGGGGGAAAAAATAGGTTGGGGGAAATGATTTCCCTTGGGGTGGGAATTGAGGGGGAAAAGGGGGGGAATCTGGGGGTCCACCAACCTGAGTTGGAAACCGGCCGATTCCCGGGATTTTCTTCGGCGGGATTAAAAGGGGGAATTCGGCGTTTTCTCTGATGGCAAAGGAAATTTTTCCCGTTTTTTTGGGAGGGAAAAAGGGGGAATTCAGTTTTTTCCTTTTTTTTTTTTTTTTGCGGGAATAGGGGGGACATTTACAGCTTTTCCTGGAGGAGGGACGCTGGTGTCTGGTGGTTTTTAAAGGGAGAAGGAGATTGTTAATTTTCCATAAGAAGTAAGGGAAATTCCTGTTTTCCCGAGGGTGGGGGGGTGGGGGAGGCAAAGGGAAATCCCTGGATTTCCAACTGTTTTCTGGTTTTCCTAAGAGAAAGAGGGATTTTTCTAGTTTTCCTAAAGGGAATGGGAATGTCTGTGTTTCCAGAGGGGGAGAGGCTGCTTTCTAGTTCTCCCGAGGGAAGATTAAATTCCTGTTTTTCCTGAGGGAGACGCCGATTCCAGGTTTCTCAGGTGGAAAAGGAGAATCCTGTTTTTCCCGAGGGAGTGGCTATTTCCTTGTTTTTCCAAGGGAAAAAGGAAGTTTCTGGTTTTCGAAAATTCCAAGTTTTTCTGAAGGAAAAGGAAATTTCTCTTTTTCCTGAAGGATGGTCCATTTTCTGACAACTCCTGAGGGAAGAAAAGGAATTACAGATTTTCTGGAGGAAGAGGCAGGTTCCTGGTCTTCCTGAGTGAAAAGGAATTGCCTGGTTTTCCTGGGGAAAAAAGAGGAATATGTGTTTTTCCTGAGGAGGAGGCGGGTTCTTGGTTTTCCTGAGGAAAGGGGAATTTCTGGTTTTCTGGAGGGAAAGTTTGGTTTCCATTTTTCCTGCTGGAAAAGGAAATTTTTCCTGAGGAAGAGGCCCGTTCCTGGTTTTCGTGAGGGAAAAGAACTTCCTTCTCCCATGGAAAATTAACTTTGTTTTTCCAGTGGGAAAAAGACATTTCTTTTTTTCCCAGTGGGAAAAGGAAATTTCTGGGTTTTTTTTCCAGAGGCAGAAGCTGGTTCCTGGTTTTCCTAAGGAAAAAGGGAATTTCTTTTTTCCTAGAAGATAGAGCAGTTCCTTCTTTTCCTGAGGGAGAGGCTGGATTCTGCTTTTCCAGAGGGAAAATTTAATTTCCTGCTTTTCCAGAGGGAACCTTTGGTTCCTGTATTTCCCAAGGGAAAAGGAATCTCCAGGTTTTCCCAAGGGGAAAGGCAATTTCTGTTTTTCCTGAGGAAAAGCCCAAATCCTGATTTTCCCGAGGAAAAGCAAATCTTACTCTCTGGAAGGAGAGACCACTTCCCAGTTTTCCCAAAGGAAGAGGAAATTTCTGGTTTACCAAGGGATTGGCTGGTTCCTGGATTTCATGAAGGGAGAAGAAATTCCTGGTTTTCCTGAAGAAATCTGGTTTTCCGGAAGGAAGAGGAAATTTCAGGTTATCCTGAGGGAAAAGGAAAATTTTAATTATCTTGAGAGAGAAGGAAATTTGTCCTGAGGGAAAAGGGAATTTTTACTTATCCTGAGGGAGAAGGAAAATTTTAATTATCCTGAGGGAGAAGGAAATTCCTGGTTATCCTAAGGGAAGAGGAAACTTCTGGTTATCCTGAGGGAAAAGGGAATTTTTAATTATCCTGAGGGAAAAGGGAATTTTTACTTATCTTGAGGGAGAAGGAAAATTTTACTTATCCTAAGGGAGAAGGAAACTTTTTATTATCCTGAGG
Organism: Pipra filicauda; assembly: GCF_003945595.2. Lineage (NCBI taxonomy): Eukaryota > Metazoa > Chordata > Aves > Passeriformes > Pipridae > Pipra > Pipra filicauda. Next base: position 96,945 of record NW_024104890.1, read on the forward strand.
GAGGAGGAAACTTCTGGTTATCCTGAGGGAAAAGGGAATTTTTAGTTATCCTGAGGGAAAAGGAAAATTTTAATTACCCTGAGGGAAAAGGAAAATTTTAATTATCCTGAGGGAAAAGGAAAATTTTATTTACCCTGAGGGAAAAGGAAAATTTTAATTACCCTGAGGGAAAAGGAAAATTTTAATTACCCTGAGGGAAAAGGAAAATTTTAATTACCCTGAGGGAGAAGGAAATTCCTGGTTATCCTGAGGGAGGAGGAAACTTATGGTTACCCTGAGGGAAAAGGGAATTTTTATTTATCCTGAGGGAAAAGGGAATTTTTAATTACCCTGAGGGAAAAGGAAAATTTTAATTACCCTGAGGGAGAAGGAAATTCCTGCTCATCCTGAGGGAGACGCCATTTTGTGGACTTCCTTGGGAGAAAGGAACTCCCCGTTTTCCAGGAGATTCCTGAAGGCAGAGGCCAAATCCTGCTTTCCCTGAGGGAAAACCTCACTCCCGCTCATCCCAACCCCCAGAACATCCCTCCCTTTCCCCCTCTAATCCCGATTTTCCCCCTGTTTTCCCCCAGCGCCGGGTCCATGGCGGAGCGGGAGAGGCCGCGGCGGCTCCTGCGGCTGGTGCAGGAGGGGAGGCTGGATCTCCTGAGGGACGAGCTGCATCCAGAGGACATTCCAGAGGCAAGGAGCCGGCGCTGGGGACGCCTGGGGGACACCCTGCTGCACCACGCGGCGCGGCTGGGACACAGGGACGTGCTGGAATTCCTGGTGCGGGAGCTCGGCATGGACGTGGAGGTGGCCAACGGGGACTACAAGAGGCCCATCCATGAGGCGGCTTCCATGGGGCACGGGGAATGCGTGTCCTTCCTCCTGGAGCGCGGGGCCAGCGTGGACTGCCTGAAGAAGGGCGACTGGTGGGTCCGGGATTGTGGGGCGCGGGGATTTCTGGGGTGGGGAAGGTGGAATCGTGGAATGGTTTGGGTGGGAAGGGACCTTAAAGGGATCCTGAACCTACAGTTCCAACCCCGACGCCTTCCACTATCCCAGGTTGCTCCAGCCTGGCCTTGGACACTCCCAGGGATCCCGAGTCAGCCACAGCTTCTCTGGGAATTCCATTCCAGTCCCTCCCCACCCTCCCAGCCAGCAATTCCTTCCCAATATCCCACCTAGCCCTGCCCTCTGGCACTGGGAAGCCATTCCCTGTGTCCTGTCCCTCCCTGCCTTGTCCCCAGTCCCTCTCCAGCTCTCCTGGAGCCCCTTTAGGCCCTGCCAGGGGCTCTCAGCTCTCCCTGGAGCCTTCTCTTCTCCAGGGGAACCCCCCCAGCTCTCCCAGCCTGGCTCCAGAGCAGAGGGAATCCAGCCCTTGCAGCATCTCTGGATTTGCTCCAGCAGCTCCACATCCTGCTGTTGAGGACCCCAGACCTGAATTCCATGTGGGATCTCACCTGAGCAGGGCAAAGAGGGGAAATCCCTCCCTCTCCTGCTGCCCACACTGTGGGATCAGCCCAGGATCCAGTGTCTTTTTGGGATAAATTCCAGCTTTATCACTTATTTCCCCCTGTTTCTCCTAAAAGTTATAAATTATTGCTCCCAAATCCAAGCCCGGGAAGCTCCTCTAGAGCTGAACCGACGCAATTCCAAAGGCAGCATTCCAGTGCTGGGAATTGAGGCTGTGCCAGCCTGGATCTGACATCAGGGGGAGCCGAGGGAGGCCGAGATTCCATGAGCTGCCCGTGCCTGGATTTGTGTCACAGGCCCACAGTGCCCTCCCGTCCATCCATGGATTTAAAAACTGGGATCTGGGTGCTTCCTAACCTTTGGAAAAAGCCTCAGTGCTCTGAGGGATTGTGTGGAAAAGGAGCTGCACTCTGTATTCCCCGCATGGAAAAGCAGTGCTGTAAAATCCCCTGGATCCCTGTGCACCTGGATCCAGGTGGGACATCAGGCCTGTTCCTCCCTGTCTCCCGGGTTATCCCATTGATTCCAGTCCCGGATTTTCTTTCCAGGACTCCCCTCATGATGGCTTGCACCAGGAAAAACCTGGAGGTGATCAGATCCCTGGTGGAGCACGGAGCCAACCCGCTGCTGAGGAATAAGGATGGCTGGAATTGCTTCCACATTGCCAGCAGGGAGGGGCATCCCGAGGTGCTCCGGTACCTCCTGGATGTGTCCCCAGGGATCTGGGACACGGAGAGCACCATCAGGAGGACACCCCTGCACACGGCAGGTAAAGGGGGGACCCCTTGGAAGCAGCTGGGTTGGAAGAGAGAGAATGAGAAAGGGATGTTGTTCCTGGGAAAAGGGATGTTGTTCCTGGGAAAAGGGATGTTGTTCCAGGGAAAAAAGGGATGTTGTTCCAGCTTGTGTGGATTTTGGAGAAGCAAAACCACAGGGAAAGAGTGGTGGATCCTTCCCAGGAGATCCTCCGCTGGCTTTGGCCTCCTTGGAACGAGGTGTCCATCTCTGCCTCCCTGTCATGGATATATCCAAGCTCCCACATCTTGGAATACCTCCCAACACACTTTTCCTTGCTGGAGTGTAAAGCTGTGAATTGCCCTTGGGAAAATCCAAGGATTTGCCTGTCGATGGCACTGGGAAGCCATTCCCTGTGTCCTGTCCCTCCATCCCTTGTCCCCAGTCCCTCTCCAGCTCCCCTGGAGCCCCTTTAGGCCCTGCCAGGGGCTCTCAGCTCTCCCTGGAGCCTTTTCTTCTCCAGGGGAACATTCCCAGCTCTCCCAGCCTGGCTCCAGAGCAGAGGGAACCCAGAATCATGGAATCCCAGGATTGTTTGGGTGGAAAGGGACCTTAAATACCTCCAGTGCCACCCCCTGCCATGGGCAGGGACACCTTCCACTATCCCAGGTTGCTCCAGCCTGGCCTTGGACACTTCCAGGGATCCAGAGTCAGCCACAGCTTCTCTGGGAGATTCATTCCAGTCCCTCCCCACCCTCCAGCCAGCAATTCCTTCCCAATATCCCATCTATCCCTGCTCTCTGGCACTGGGAAGCCATTCCCTGTGTCCTGTCCCTCCCTGCCTTGTCCCCAGTCCCTCTCCAGCTCTCCTGGAGCCCCTTTAGGCCCTGCCAGGGGCTCTCAGCTCTCCTCTGATCAGTTAGTGTGTCCTCAGGGGCCTCAAGCTGCTCCAGGGGAGGTCTAAGTTGGATATTGGGAAAATTCCTTCCTGGAAAGGGCGGTTAAACATCGGCAGGGGCTGCCCAGGGCAGTGGTGGAGTCCCCATCCCTGGAGGGATTTCAAATCCCTGTGGATGTGGCACCTGGGGACGTGGATTTGTGGTGGCCGTGGCAGTGCTGGGGGACAGCTGGGACTCCGTGACCTCGGAGCTCTTTTCCAACCCAAATGATTCCACAATTCCAGTCATGGATTCGAGGTTTTGCCGTTCTCACCTCGCTCCCAAGAAGGAATTATCCCATGGTGAGATATCCAGAGTTCCCTCCTGCGAAGGGGAGGGATCATCCCTGCTGGGAATACACAGGAGCTGCTGGAGTTGGAGCCCACCACGCCCAATTCCCATTCCCTGCCCTTTTCCTTGCTTTCAAAGGATATATAAAGGATATCTAAAAGGAAATATCCAGAGAGGGACGTGGTCGAGGGATCCACAACCATCCCCAGGTTTGTGGGGAGGAGAAGGACACAATCCCCATCCCAAGTGGGATTTGGCTGCATATTCCAACATCTCCACAGGAGAGATGACCTTTGGCTGCTCCAAACTCCTTTCCCAAAGAATGTAGTAGGGATTGACTCTCTGGAAAGACCCGAGGTGCTGTGAGCCCCCCCCCCCCTTGCTGTGCTGTAATTAATCTGTTGGATGTGCTGCTCCTTTCCTGTCATTCCCATTCCTTTTCCAGCCCTTGCTCCGTCACACTCTGCTCCATCAGCACTGACAATTCCAGCCCTTGGGCACCAACTGCACCTGAAGTCCTTGTGCTTGACCTGGGAATGGAAAAACAAGGGAATGAGTTGTTTGTCTCAGGCTTTGCCCGAGTGGGAAACGCCGGATCCTGATTTTTTTTTTTGGTGTGTGTTCTCCTGTCCCAGCCCCATCCCGGGTTTTGTGTTTCCCTGGAGCTGGCAGCTCCCTCTCAGAGAGCTGGGTGTTGGAGTGGGATTTGGGGAAAGGATTGGGAGCGGGGTGAGGATTATCCTGTGGGAAAGGAGGGATTTTTGGACCTGGAGTTGGAAGCCTCCTCCCTCCTAGCACTTGGGATATGGGAATACAGACAACATTGGGATACAGCACCCAGTTCTCCTGCTCCAAAGAGGTGTCTCCTCCTCTGTGTTGTCTCCTCTGTCTGACTTCCCTGTGGAAAAGCCACATATCCATGATTTTGGGTTGATTCCTGGTCTTTTGCTGATCCAGGTGTGGGAGCGACTGGGAAGTGGGAATGGCTGGAGCTGCTTAAACCACCACTTCCCCCAGTATAACTTAAACCAGGATGATTCCAGAGGCAGCTGCTCCAGGAGGTACCAATATCCCCATTTCCCTCCCCCTCCCAATCCCAGTGGAAATCCACAGGGATGGAGGGGCTGGAGCTGCCAGGGGCAATCCCATCAAGACAAACTCCCCTATCCATGAGTTCCCATCCCAAGGGGGTGGATATGAGCTCACTGACCCGTGGCCAGTCCAGCTGGCTCCCTGGCACACTTATCCTTGGATCATTTTCCTCCCCTGGGCTTGGTTCCTTAAGCTTTTGCTGCTTCCTATATCCGTAGCCTGAGGGAAGAGAGCTGGGAGGGTGGAATGAGAGGAGGTGGAATTCGGCAGGATCTGAGTGTGGCAGCTTTTCCTGCTGCTGGTAAAGGATGGAGTTTTTTTTAAATTGGATTTTTTTTTTTTTAAAGCCAATCCATTCGAAAATCCCCCCAAAATTCCCAGCCCGTGTTTCCATCAGCTCAGGGCTCAGAAGAGCCAAAATCTGGGAGGATGGGATTGGGATTTCAAGGAGCATCTGAAGGTTGTTCCTGGTAACACACATTTCCCAGGGGCCCTTTTCCCATCTCCTGATGGAGCAGCTCCAGGCTTCCTTTGATATTATTATTATTATTTTCCTTAATATATTCCATTTGTTTTACAAAATGACCTGCAGGGAAAACCAACAACAACAAAAAAAAAAGGCTGTGTGATGGGAAATGTTTAAAAAATGGGAATGAACCGGGAATATTTCAGGGCAGGGTGTTCAAATCCTCCCCCGCTGTTGTTGTTTTTCCCTCTGAGCCGGTGCCTGGGTGAGGATCCTTCCTTAGGATGATGGGATGGGAGTGGCTGAGGAGGGGTGGAAATGCCATCCCAGCTCTTCCCCCAGCTCCCTGCTTTGTGTCCCTTCTGCTTCTCCCTGGACTTCCCATCGGGAATCGACAAATCCTTGGGAGAAAAGGCTCTTTGTGCCGGTTTAATTCGGTTTAATCCACTGCAGGTAGAGCCAAACAGCGCCTGTGTCGTATCTTTTCCCTGCTTTATCTCCCGTTTTCCTGGGAGATCAAGGAAAGGCTTTTTTAATTTAAAAACTCCCAGTTCCCAGCCTCTTGGAGCCCTTTCCCTGATCCACGACCAGAAGGATCAGAACCCTGATCACCGGTGGGTGGGCGCCGTGTATTCCCACGACTGATCCGTGTATTCCCTCTCTCTCCCAGCCATGCACGGCTGTTCCCAGGTCGTGGAGCTGCTCCTGGAGCGGTAAGCAGGCTCTTCCCAGCTTTTTCCTCCCCCTCCTCCCACCCTCTGCCAGGCCGGGGGGACACAAAGGCCGCTTGTGCCGCTTCCCTTGGGGAAGCAGCTGCGATCCCGGCGCTCTCTCCCGGCGCTCCAGGTTTTTCCCAGCTGGCTGGGGGAGGACAAGGGCTCTCCCTGGATGTGCTGCCACGGCTGTGACACAACCCCCAGTTATGTAACCCGGCCTTTCTTTTCCCTGCTGATTCATTCCCGAGGCCGGATGGGCAACAACAACGCGGCGGATTTCTGGCGGCTCAGAGCCGGGGGTGCAGCTTTGCTAGGCTGGGCTTATCTTTTGTTTTTGGGCCGTGGAGTGGCTTTAAATCAGCCCAGTCATGCCTGATGTGTTCCCTTTCCCTGGGAATTGCAGCTAAGCCCAACCTTGTTAATACCAGCTCTGTGGTTTGAGCCAGGCTTAATTCAGCTTTAATTCAGTTTTTTCTCTTCTCAGTGACATTTGTGGGCTCTGATTTTTCCCACATCATTACACGAGGATCCAGGTTTTTTTCCCTGCTTCCAGGGCATACCTTGCCCATCCTGGAGACCCTCTGGGCATGGGGGAAAGGGAATTATAAATCATCTGCAGAAGCCTGGCTTGCCCAAATCTCTGACCCCAAAAAAACCCCCCCCAGGCCCTAAAACACCGAGACAGGTTTATCCAGTAGGGTTTATATGTTCCATTTTTGATCCCAGCTGCTGACAGCCTCTTTCCATGAGGATTTGATTGCTGCCAACAGCTCTGTCTTGGCTTTTTTTCTCCTCTCCCAGGTGCCACTACCGACCTGACAGCAGGGACAAGTGTGGAGTCACTCCCTTCATGGATGCAATCCAGAACGGGCACCTCGACATCGCCCGGATGCTCCTGGAAAAACACCAGGTTGGTGCCCAAAAAAAACCTCTCCTGCCCCCTCCAGGAGCTGCCAGGACAGGGAAGAAGGAAAATTTGTGTCGTAAAGAAGAAAATTCCCAGATTGTAAAGAAAAGGGGTTGTATAAAAAGGGAGATTCCCCTTGGAGGTGAGCAAGGTCACCAGGACTCGGATCCAGGTGAAGATCTCACCCTGGGGCAGGAATCGTGGAATCCTGGGATGGTTTGGGTTGGAGGGACCTTAAAGGTCATCCAGGTCCAACCCCAGCACTTCCCACTCTCCCAGGTTGCTCCATCCTGGCCTTGGACACTTCCAGGGAGCCAGGGGCAGCCACAGCTCCTCTGGGCACCAAGCTTTGCCCCTTGGGTGCTGCCCAGCACAGAGAGAAGGGGCCAGAGGTTGCCTGAAATCCCTCTTGGAATCTCCAGATGTCCAAGCCCAGGAGATCTTGAAAGGCTTCTCTGAAGCCTTTTGGGCTTTGCTGGGTCTCAAAATGACTAAAAACCATGTTTAGTGTCTTGACATGTCCCCCAGCACCATTCAGGCACTGAGAGAACTATAAATCCATGGAATCTCTGCTCCTGGCAGGGAAGGAGCTCCTGCACTGGGCAGAGCCAGGGATCAAATCCCCTCTGTGCAAACAGGAGAACAAAGAGGCCCCAGTTCCTTTGGATTTGTCACCATTGGGAAAAAACAGTTTGAGAGTCAATTCTTAGAGGTGAGGAACAAACACCCCTGAGCTGGGAGAGATGGGAGATCATGGAATGGTTTGGGATGGAAGGGGCCTTAAAGACCATCCAGTTCCAACCCCAACACCTTCCACTATCCCAGGTTGCTCCAACCTGGCCTTGGACACTTCCAGGGATCCAGGGGCAGCCACAGCTTCTGTGGGAGATTCATTCCAGCCCCTCCCCACCCTCCCAGCCTGCATTATTTATTGATCATTTATTGATGGCAGGAGCCAGCCCCCTGCATTATTTATTGATCATTTATTGATTGCTGAGCCATCCGAGCCGGCTGGGGCCCCCTCAGGGCTCATTCCCACGGGATTGGGATGTTCCCTGACGGTTTCAGTCGCACATTTCGGGCTCTGAAGGTGGGAGAGTTGGTTTAATTCCCTCAATTAACCTTGGCCATGGAGCAGCACTGGGATCACTGGAAGGGTTGGTGCCTCCTGGGTTTTATAAAGCCTTAAGTCACCACCAGCCCTCAGGAAATTGGGTGATATCCTTGGGGATGAGTGCACTGTGTGTTAACTCCATCACTTCCCATAATTCCAGGCCTGTCCCACAGCCATGGATGCCCTGGGAGCTCAGGCTCTGAGTTCCCTATGTATTAATTCCATGACTTTCCATAATTCCAGGCGTGTACCACAGCCATGGATGCCCTGGGAGCTCAGGCTCTTGAGTGTCCTGTGTATTAATTCCATGACTTTCCATAATTCCAGCCCTATCCCACAGCCATGGATGCCCTGGGAGCTCAGGCTCTTGAGTTCCCTGTGTATTAATTCCATGACTTTCCTTAATTCCAGCCCTATCCCACAGCCATGGATCTCCTGGCAGCTCAGGCCACAAGTGCCCTGTGTGTTAATTCCATAACTTTCCATAATTCCAGGTGTGTCCCACAGCCATGGATGCCCTGGGAGCTCAGGCCACGAGTGCCCTGTGTAATTATTCCATGACTTTCCATAATTCCAGCCCTATCCTACAGCCTGGGAGCTCAAGCTCTGAGTGCCCTGTGTGTTAATTCCATGACTTTCCATAATTCCAGCCCTATCCTACAGCCATGGATGCCCTGGGAGCTCAGGCTCTGAGTTCCCTGTGTGTTAATTCCATGACTTTCCATAATTCCAGGCGTGTCCCACAGCCATGGATGCCCTGGGAGCTCAGGCTCTGAGTTCCCTATGTATTAATTCCATGACTTTCCGTAATTCCAGGCGTGTCCCACAGCCATGGATGCCCTGGGAGCTCAGGCCCTGCACAGGGCAGCTGTGACAGCCCAGGATGGATCCATCCAGTTCCTGGTGTCCGAGCTGGGGGTGGATGTCAATGGAAGAGCCACTTCCCTGCGGATCCCGGCCCTGCACTACGCGGCCAAGGTTGGTCCCTGTTCCCAGAATCCCTTGGAAAAGGGATCTTTTGCCAGGCACCTCAAACAGCCTGGTTTGGGTGAGCGAGGAGTTGCATTCCGGGCTCATCCTCTGTCCCTGTCCACCTGCTCCTGAGCAGTCCCATTCCCTGTTTTCTGGGCAGGGTTAGATGGGATATTGGGAAGGAATTGCTGGCTGGGAGGGTGGGGAGGGGCTGGAATGGAATTCCCAGAGAAGCTGTGGCTGCCCCTGGATCCCTGGAAATGTCCAAGGCCAGGCTGGAGCAACCTGGGCTAGTGGAAGGTGTCCCTGCCCATGGCAGGGGTGGCACTGGAGGTTTTTAAGGTCCTTTCCCACCCAGACAATCCTGGGATTCCATGATTCTGGAGCCCCTCTGCTCTGAAGCCAGGCTGGGAGAGCTGGGAATGTTCCCCTGGAGAAGGGAAGGCTCCAGGGAGAGCTGAGAGCCCCTGGCAGGGCCTAAAGGGGCTCCAGGAGAGCTGGAGAGGGACTGGGGACAAGGCCTGGAGGGACAGGACACAGGGAATGGCTTCCCAGTGCCAGAGGGCAGGGATGGGTGGGATATTGGGAAGGAATTGCTGGCTGGGGGGGTGGGGAGGGGCTGGAATGGATTTCCCAGAGAAGCTATGGCTGCCCCTGGATCCCTGGAAGTGTCCAAGGCCGAGTTGGAGCAACCTGGGATATCAAAGGATGTTCCTGTTGGACCAGATGACCTTTAGAGGTCCCTTCCCAGCCGAGCCATTCCATGATTCCATGAGTGTGTCCAGCTGTGCAGAGGGTTGCAGGATGTGCCCTGACGTGGGAAGGCAGTGGGAGCTCCCAGAGCTTATCTGTGTCCTTCACTCCGGAGCTGTTTTGAATTCCAGGCAGTGAGAATCCTTGGAGCTTTCTCCTCCTCCTGCGGGGGAAGCGGGGCCTGATGGGCTGCGAGTCCTGCAAAGCAGATCCCCAAATCCTGCTGACCAGGATTCCCTCCTGCCTGGAATTGTCGCTCCATGCCGTGCTGGCAACCGGCAGCCAGGGAACATCCCTGCCCGGATCCCGGGATTTTAAACCTCCCGGGCTCGAACCTGCAGCGCTCAGAGCCTGGTCTAGACTTGCAGTGGGAATAAAGCAGCATCCCAGTGCCCCCACTCCTATGAAAACCTCCCCTGGGAATGCTGGCAGCGGGATCCAGCCCCACAAAGGAGCCCTTTCTCCCGGCTCCCCTTTCCCTCCTTGCTCCCAGAAAACCCTTCTGGTTGCCAAGGGGACGTTTTTGGGGAATACAATGTGCCTTGGAGAAGATCCCAGCTCCGTCCTGGCCGATTAGGGAAGGGCTGGATGGGATTCTCTCCCTGGCCCGGGCTCGGTGTCACTTTGGATTTAACCATAATTTCTTTGGTTTGTTTTTTTTTTTTCCTTCTTTTCCTTCTCTTCCTTTTATCCTTCTTTTCTTTTGGCCTTTATTAAACACGGGAAAATCGAATTATGGGGTTGTTTTTTTCTCAACTCAATTTGCTGCCCAGGCTGTGGCAGCTGAAGCAGTTCCTGGCTCCACGTCTTTGCCATGGAAAAGGGAGTGGAGCCATGGAAAATGCAGCAGGGAGAGGGGAGCCTCGGGCACGGGGAAGATGCTGTGGAATCCTGTGGGAATGAGGGAAAAGGGGATAAAAAAGAGCTTTCCATTCTCATCCTGCACGACAGAGGCTAATTGATGGCATTGAAGAATTCCAGGATCAGGTATGTTATTAAGGGAGACAGGATTTATTTATGGAGAGAGGAGAGGGGTGGGGGCTGTGCTGTGTTTTCCCCTGTGGAGTCTGGAATTCCGGGCAGAGGAAGGAGGGAGGACACCGGGGGTCATGGCTGGCTGTGTCATCTCACAGGGCATCCCAAATCCTGGAGCAATCCTTTGGGAAATCCACAGCCCGCGTGAGCAGCAGCTCTTGGAGCTGAAATAACCCCGGGAAGAGCAACTGGGAGTTACAGGGATAGGGAATTGAAAGCTGGAAAGGGACTTTGGACAAGGCGTGGAGGGACAGGACACAGGGAATGGCTTCCCAGTGCCAGAGGGCAGGGAGAGATGGGATATGGGGAAGGAAGGGGAGGGGCTGGAATGGATTTCCCAGAGAAACTGTGGCTGCCCCTGGATCCCTGGAAGTGTCCAAGGCCAGGCTGGAGCAACCTGGGATAGTGGAAGGTGTCCCTGGGGTTGGAACTGGATGGGATTTGAGGTCCCTTCCCACCCAAACCATCCTGGCATTCCATGAAGGTGCCTTGTGGCACCTCTCTGGCCCATTCCCGTGGGATAACAGCAGTGTTCCTGCTGTGCCAGGGGAATTCCTGCATCGTGGATCCACCCTGCACTTCCACAGGCACCTAACCCCGACTTTCCATCCACTCCAAGCTCCAGAGGATCTTGGAGCAGCTCCTGGTATCCTCAGATTTGACCATGACGGGGCAGATCCGTGCCCTCCCAGGTGAGGGATCATCAGAGCTGATCCCGAATTCCCTGTTTCCCTGCAGGAAGGACACGGACACACCATCCTGACGCTGCTGTCCCTCGGCGCCGATCTCCGGGCTCAGGACGGGAAGAGCCGTTCCGGTAAGGAAGGAGCTGCTCCTTCCCCCTCTGCGTGACCCCCAGAGCTTCCATAAATGCATCCCAACCTCCAGGTCACCCTGGAGCACGCAGGGAGATCCCAAATCCATGGATACCAAAGGCTCTGGGAGCAGCATGACGTAAAAACAGAGGTTTTGGTTTGTTTTTTTTCCCCGGTTTTCATTCACTAATTTTCTCCTTGCTGGAATTTCTGGTGCTTCTGACTCGAGGGCTTTTCCCTTGGGGAAGAGCAGAGATGTTCCTTGGGGGAAGAACAGAGATGCAAACCAGGGCTTTCTCTTTATCCACCTCCTTAATTTTTTCCATGAGACTTTTCCGGAGCTTCGATTCTCCGCCTCGCCGGAATTTGGCTGGAACGAGCCCGCCTGGAGCGGGTTGGGTGGATGAATCCAGGGACTTCCATGAGCTCTCCAGCCTCGATTTCCCAGCAAACAGCCCAGAAATGGGCTCATGAGCAAATAATAACACAGGGCTGGGACGTAAATAGAGTTGCCATAGCGATGCCGGAGTCGGCATTCCCGGCGGGAGAGGCTCCGGCAGCTCCTGCAGCAGCATCTCTGTCTCGGGAACAAAACCCACAGAAAGGGTTCCAGCCAAAATTGCCAAAATTGGCAGCTTTTAACCAGTCCTCAGGTTTGGTTAAAAACACCTGGGGGGATCTCTCCATCCGTCCCCTCCAGGAGGGAATCCCGGCTCTGCGGAGCTCATCCAGCCCTGGGAGGTTTTCCATGGCTCCTCCTGCCTGTTGGATGCTGTGTCAGTGTCCCTGTGTCCTTGGGAAGCTCCTCATCCCGATTTGGCATTGCATGGATTATCCATGGGGATCAGGATGCACGTTAGATCAAAGGAAGACAGTTTTTCCAAGGAAGGTGGTGAAACACCGGGATTCCCATCCCTGGGAACGTCCAAGGGCAGGTTCAGGGAGTAAATCCCGGCTCTGCTGAGCTCATCCAGCCCTGGAATGTTTTCCATGACTGTGTCAGTGTCCCTGTGTCCTTGGGAAGCCCCTCATCCTGATTTGGCACCTGCATGGATTATCCATGGGGATCAGGATGCACATTAGATCAGATAGAAGGAAGAAATCGTTTGCAATGAGGGGGGTGAAACACAAGTTTCCCGGAGAGGAATATCCAAGGAATCCCTGGGAATATCCAAGGGCATGTTCAGGGAGTAAATCCCGGCTCTGCTGAGCTCATCCAGCCCTGGGATGTTTTCCATGGCTCCTTGTGCCTGTTGGGTGTCCCATTCCCTGGCACCTTTCCTGTGTCAGTGTCCCTGTGTCCTTGGGAAGCTCCTCATCCCGATTTGGCACCTGCATGGATTATCCATGGGGATCAGGATGCACATTAGGTCAAAGGAAGACAGCTTTTCCAATGAGGGTGGTAAAACACCGGGATTCCCATCCCTGGGAATGTCCAAGGGCAGGTTCAGGGAGTAAATCCCGGCTCTGCTGAGCTCATCCAGCTCTGGGATGTTTTCTGTGGCTGTGTCAGTGTCCCTGTGTCCTTGGGAAGCTCCTCATCCCGATTTGGCACCTGCATGGATTATCCATGGGGATCAGGATGCACGTTAGATCAGATAGAAGGAAGAAATCGTTTGCAATGAGGGGGGTGAAACACAAGTTTCCCGGAGAGGAATATCCAAGGAATCCCTGGGAATATCCAAGGGCATGTTCAGGGAGTAAATCCCGGCTCTGCTGAGCTCATCCAGCCCTGGGATGTTTTCCATGGCTCCTTGTGCCTGTTGGGTGTCCCATTCCCTGGCACCTTTCCTGTGTCAGTGTCCCTGTGTCCTTGGGAAGCTCCTCATCCCGATTTGGCACCTGCATGGATTATCACGGGGATCAGGATGCACATTAGGTCAAAGGAAGACAGCTTTTCCAATGAGGGTGGTAAAACACCGGGATTCCCATCCCTGGGAATGTCCAAGGGCAGGTTCAGGGAGTAAATCCCGGCTCTGCTGAGCTCATCCAGCCCTGGGATTTTTTCCATGGCTGTGTCAGTGTCCCTGTGTCCTTGGGAAGCTCCTCATCCCGATTTGGCACCTGCATGGATTATCCATGGGGATCAGAATGCACATTAGGTCAAAGGAAGACAGCTCTTCCAATGAGGGTGGTGAAACAGAGATTCCCATCCCTGGGAACATCCCAGGGCAGGTTGGACGGGGCTTGGGAGCAACCTGGGGTAGCGGAGGGTGTTGGGGTTGGAACTGGATGATCCTTGAGGTCCCTTCCGAGCCGAGCCATTCCCTGATTCCATGACCCCATCCCACATTCCCAGCCCTGCACGCGGCCGTGGCCGGGCAGCAGGCGGAGGCCACGCGGATCCTGCTCCGTGCCGGGCTCCGGGACACTCCGGATGGCTCGGGAATGCTGGCCCAGCAGCTCGCCAGGAAGCCAGAGGTCATCCAGGTGTTCCAGGAATCCCAGGTCACCACGTGAGGCACGAGGAACGGGAGGAGCCCGGTGGATTTTCGGCCGGCGCGGTACGTCGGTGGTCGCGGAACAGCGTTCGGATTTAGGGAAATTATCTGTTTAAAGTGGTGGGATTTTCACCCAAAATCGAGGGGAGGAGCCAAGCTTGGCACTTGGGAATGTAATAAATGTAATATGAAATGGGATTATCTCAAAAAGATCACGGGTGTGATGGGTCTGGGCTCTTCCCCGGGAGGGCGGGGAGGCCCCGGCACGGGTTTTCCAGGGAAGTTGTGGCTGCCCCTGGATCCCTGGAAGTGTCTCCCAGGCCAGGTTGGAGCAACCTGGGATAGTGGGAAGTGTCCCTGCCCATGGCAGGGGTTGGAATTGAGATGAGCTTTGAGGTCCCTCCCACCCCAAACCATTCCATGATTGTGTCTCGCTCCTGACCCATCGTTGGAAATTTTACGGCTCTTTCTTCCTTCCCTCCCAAATTCCAGGGCTGAACTTCCTCCTGGTGCAGCTCCCGGAGCATCCAAACAGCTGAGGCTGCAGCTTCCTGCAGGGAAATATCCAAGGAAGATGCCACCTCGTGGGACCTGCCTGGCTCCTGCTGGGACATTCCCGCACCGTGGACATCCCGAAGGAGAAGATCCACCCGGAATGTTGAGTTTTATGGCCCTTCATGGACCTGCTCTCCACTAAATTCCTTTAACTGCCATCTCTTTGGACAAGGACAGGGAATCTTCAAGCTGCATCAACCTTTTGGGATCCCAAAGCTGATCCCAAATCTTGCTGGAATCCATAGTGGGACCTCAGCCTTGCAATGACATTGAGGGTCTTTGGATCGGGCTGAAAAAAAAAGGAGCTGGAATTGCAAATTCCATAGAAACACGGACTGCCCTTGTTTGTGCCTAATGCCAGGGGGGAAAACCAACAGGATTCTGCTTTTTTGGGGTAGGAGAGGTGGAAAATCAGGCAGGGAGTGAGTTGAGTGGTCTTGTTTCTCCATCTGTGGAGAAGGAGGAGAAATTCTTCCCCAGGAGGAAAAAGGAATTGCTGAAGGTGCTGGTGGGTGGTGGGAGCTGGATCAGTCCCTGGCTGGGCAAGGGAGTGCTTTTATCCCTATAAAAATCCCAAATCATTCCATAAATCTGGTCCTGGCCTCCATGCAGTGTGTGCAAATCCCATTCCCAAATCTGTGGTTTGGGTGGGAAAGGACCTTAAGGATCATCCAGTTCCATGGGCAGGGACAACCTTCCAGAATCCCAGGATGCTCCAACCTGGCCTTGGACACTTCCAGGGATCCAGGGGCAGCCACAGCTTCTCTGGGAAAACCTGGGCCAGGACAACCAAGTCCCACTGACCCACGTCCCCAAGTGCCACATTCAGGTGTCCTTTAAATCCCTCCAGGGATGGGAATTCCACCACTTCTCCCTTAAATCCCTCCAGGGATGGGGACTCCAACGTTCTCCCTTAAATCCCTCCAGGGATAGAGACTCCAATATTCTCCTTAAATCCCTCCAGGGATGGAGACTCCCAACATTCTCCTTAAATCCCTCCACGGATGGGAATTCCACCACTTTTCCCTTAAATCCCTCCAGGGATGGAGACTCCAACCTTCTCCCTTAAATCCCCCAAAAATGGGGACTCCAACATTCTCCTTAAATCCCTCCAGGGATGGAGACTCCCAACATTCTCCTTAAATCCCTCCAGGGATGGGAATTCCACCACTTTTCCCTTAAATCCCCTAAAAATGGAGACTCCAACATTCTCCCTTAAATCCCTCCAGCGATGGAGACTCCAATCTTCTCCCTTAAATCCCCTCAAAAATGGGGACTCCAACCTTCTCCCTTAAATCCCTTCAGGGATGGAGACTCCAATCTTCTCCCTTAAATCCCCTCAAAAATGGGGACTCCAACCTTCTCCCTTAAATCCCCCAAAAATGGGGACTCCAACCTTCTCCCTTAAATTCCTCCAGGGATGGGACTCCAATCTTCTCCCTTAAATCCCTCCAGCGATGGAGACTCCAACCTTGTCCCTTAAATCCCTCCAGGGATGGAGACTCCAACATTCTCCCTTAAATCCCTCCAGGGATGGGGACTCCACCACTTCTCCCAGGCTTTCCTCAGGTTGGTGGCCACGTATCCCCTTGGGATGTGCCTTTTCCTACCTCTTAGGAGCTGGTGGTGATTTCCTTACCCATCCTGTTCCCCTCCCCTGTGAGTTCCAAGGATTCACCCTCTGGTTGTCTCCCAATCCTGATGTCCCTGGTGGACATGATCCAAGAGCTCGAGGACACCACCAAGTCCTGTGCCACGTCTTCTCCTTGAGTCCTCCACTCCCATCCCGAGCTGACTTTTCCAACAAGAATTCCTGGAGGCGGCCGGTGCGGAGCAATGGCTGTTCCTTCATCCATGGATCTTCCCCATGGATACTGGAAGAGGTAGGAAGCCTTTCCCTGCTGCTTGGCCACCGGAAACGAGGCGTCTCCAACAGATCCATCTCCTCATCCATCTCTTCCCAGTGTCCAGCTCATTTCCAAGGAGGGATTTAGGAGCATCACCCGGCTCTCCACCATTCCCAGAGTCCTGGCAGAGGCAGGGAATGCAGCCCTAGGATCAAATTAAGAGGTCTTAAGGTTCCTAATCCATGTCCCCGAGAGCCATAAGCAGCTTTTCCGCCTTTTCCGTGCTCCCTCCCCGGGGTGCTGATCCAGGGGGTGTTCCAGCCCCAGCCTGGGGGAATTCCTGGCTCCTGCGGGGAAGGGGGCGGTGGAGGATTTAAAAAAAAACCCTCTGAAATGCAGGGAAAAGCTCAAATCTTCTGGAAAACTGAGGGGTTTGGATGTGGATGGGCAGGATCCGGGTGGGATTTTCCACACCGGGCGTGGTCCTGGGTGAGAGGAAAAGTGGGTTTTGGGGGGGGGAAAGGAGGAAAATCCCAAACCTCCATTTGGGAGGTAGAAACACACTGGAATTATCACTGATTGTCATTAAAGTGAGGGCCCCTCCTAAACTGAGGGATCCCCTGAATTGAGGAACCCCCCAAATCTGAGGAACTCCCTAAACTGAGAGATCCCCCTAAATTGAGGGATCTCCCTAAATTAAGGAACCCCCCAAATTGAGGGACCCCCCAAATTGAGGGATCCCCTCAAATTGAGGAACCCCCTAAACTGAGGGATCCTCCCAAACTGAGGAACTCCTCTGAATTGAGGGATCCCCCTAAATTGAGGAACCCCCCAAATTGAGAGATCCCCCTAAATTGAGGGATCTGCCTAAATTGAGGAACCCCCCAAATTGAGAGATCCCCCTAAATTGAGGGATCTGCCTAAATTGAGGAACCCCCCAAACTGAGGAACCCCCCAAATTGAAGATCCCCCTAAATTGAGGAATCCCCCAAATTGAGGGACCCCCCTAAATTGAGGGATCCCTCCTAAATTGAGGAACCCCCTAAACTGAGGATCCTCCTAAATTGAGGGATCCCTCTAAATTGAGGGATCCCTCCTAAATTGAGGAACCCCCCAAATTGAGGGATCCCCCCAAATTGAGCATTCCCCTAAATTGAGGAATCCCCCAAACTGAGGAACCCCCTAAATTGAAGGACCTCCCAAATTGAAGAATCCCCCAAATTGAGGGACCCCCCCAAATTGAGGAACTCCTCTAAATTGAGGGATCCCCCTAAACTGAGGAAACCCCCAAATTGAGAGATCCCCCAAATTGAGGGATCTGCCTAAATGGAGGAACCCCCCAAATTGAGGGATCCCCCCCAAATTGAGGAACTCCCTAAACTGAGGATCCCCCTAAATTGAGGGATCCCCCAAATTGAGGAACCTCGCAAATTGAGGAACCCCCCTAAATAGAGAACCACCCCCTAAACTGAGGACCCCCCCATGAAATAAGGAACTTCCCCAAATTCTGGACCCCTCCTCCCCCCAAACTGAGGTCACTCCCCAGACTAAGACCCCCTAAATTGAGGAGCCCCTCCCCCAATCGAGGACTCCCCCCAAATTAAGGAACCCCCCCCTAAATTGAGGAACCCCCTAAAGTGAGACATCCTCCCCTAAATTCTGGACCCTCCCCCCAAATTGGGGACACCCCCCAGACTAAGAACCCCCTAAATTGAGGAGACCCCCCCCCTAAATTAAGGAACCCCCCAAATAGAGGGTCTCCCCCAACTGAGGACCCCCCCTAAATTGATGACTCCCCTAAACTGAGGAAACCTCCCCCAAATTGATGACTCCCCCAAATTGAGACACCCCCCCAAAATCCTGCCTCCCCCCCCAAGTTAAGGACGACCCCCCCCCCAGTTGAGACCCCCCACCAAATGGAGGACCCCCCCCCTTTAAATCGAGGAAACCTCCCTCAAATGAATGATCCCCCCAAACTCAGACATCCCCCAAAATCCTGGACACTCCCCCTAAATTAAGGACCCCCTAAATTGAGGAGCCCCCCTAAAGTAAGCGCCCCCCCCTCCCCAAATAGAGGACCCCCCAATTGAGGACCCCCCCCCAAACTGGTGATCTCCCCTAAATCGAGGAAAACTCCCCAAATCAAGACACACTGCCCAGCATTTCCCCCCCCCCCCCCCCCCCCAAAAAAATTGGGGACCCCCCGATCGGATCCCGGGCGAGGAGGGCGAGGGACCGCACTGCGCATGCGCGCCGCGCCCCCCACCACGGTGGCAGCACCGCCCACACCCGCCGCGCGCCCGCCCTTTGATTGACAGCCCCGCCGGCCAATGGCACGGCGGACCGGGCGGTGATTGGCAGGCGCGTGGGCGGGGCGCGGGCGGCCCGGCCCCGCCCCCCCCGGCGCGGTCCCCTCACGGCGGCGGCTCCATTTTCTCGCGCTCCCGCGGCCCCCGCGCAGCGCCCGCTCCGCCTCAGCCCCCGGCCCGGAGACACCCGCCGCGACACCGCCGCGCCGCCATGAATGAGGAGTACGACGTGATCGTGCTGGGCACCGGCCTCACGGTGAGGAGCGGCCGCCGCCCGCTCGCGCCTCGGGCCTGCTGCGGGCGGCCGCCGCCCTGCCCCGCCCCGCCGCCCCCCCCCATCCTCCCCCAACCCCCGCCATCCCTCGCCTCCTGCGGCTGAGCCCCCTCCCCATCCCTCACCCACCGCGGCCCCGCTGTCCTTTCGTGTGGGTATCACCTGATTATCTTGCCCAGCTTGGCTCTGAGCCCCCCGGCCTCGGGCACGGGGGTCCCGGTGCCCCCTCGGGGGCGGGTCCCTTCGCCAGTGTCTCAGCTGATAATCGCCCCCCTCACCCCATTCGGGTCGTTTTCTTCGGCTGTGACCTCTGCGTCGGAGCTCCCCCTTAACTCTGTCCTCGTCCCTGCCCCCTCCCTCTGCCCAATATTACCCTCGGGGTCTGGTGTGTGGGACCCCCCGGGACCCCCGGGGTCCTTCCCCATCCTTAATGCTCACAGTAGCCCCCACCTTCAATCCCATCCTCACCCCATAATCCTTCCCCCCTCATTCCAGCCTTGTCTGGGTTCCTTCCTCCCCCCATCCCCAATATTATCTGGGGGTGTGTGACCCCCCAGGGACCCCCTTGGTCCTTCTCTCCATCACTAATTCTCCCAGCACCCCCCACCTTCAATCCCACCCTGGATCCTTCCCTCCCATTCCAACCCTGTGTTCCTCCCCCCCCCCCATCTCCAGTATTACCTGGGGTGTGTGACCCCCCCGGGCCCCCTGCATCCTTTCCCCCATCATTAATTCTCCCACCTTCAATCCCACCCTGGATCCTTCCTTCTCATTCCAACCTTTTCTGGGTTCCTCCCCAACCATCCCCCATATTACCTGGGGGTGTGTGACCCCTCCCAGGACCCCCTGGATCCTTTCCCCCATCATTAATTCCCACAGCACCTCCCACCTTCAATCCCACCCTGGATCCTTCCCTCCCATTCCAGCCCTGTGTTCCTTGCCCCCCCTCCATCCCCCATATTATCTGGGGATGTGTGACCCCTCCCAGACCACCTGGATCCTTTCCTCCATCATTAATTCTCACAGCACCCCCCACCTTCAATCCTACCCTGGATCCTTCTCCCCTCATTCCATCCCTGTCTGGGTTCCTCCCCAACCATCCCCCATATTATCTGGAGATGTATGACCCCCTCCCAGGACCCCCTGCATCCTTTCCCCCATCATTAACTCCCACAGCACCCCTCACCTTCAATCCCAGCCTGGATCCTTCCTCCTTATTCCAACCCTGTCTGGATTTCTCCCCAACCATCCCCCATATTATCTGGGGATGTGTGACCCCCTCAGGACACCTGCATCCTTTCCCCCATCATTAATTCCCACAGCACCTCCCACCTTCAATCCTACCCTGGATCCTTCCTTCTCATTCCAACCCCATGTTCCTTCCTCCTCCCATCCCCAATATTACCTGGGGATGTGTGACCCCCCAGGACCTTCTGGGTCCTTTCCCCCATCATTAATTCCCACAGCACCTCCCACCTTCAATCCTACCCTGGATCCTTCCTTCTCATTCCAACCCCATGTTCCTTCCTCCTCCCATCCCCAATATTACCTGGGGATGTGTGACCCCCCAGGACCTTCTGGGTCCTTTCCTCCATCATTAATTCCCACAGCACCTCCCACCTTCAATCCCACCCTGGATCCTTCCTCCTCATTCCAACCCTGTCTGGGTTCCTCCCTCACCATCCCCCATATTATCTGGGGATGTGTGACCCCCCCCCGGATCCTTTCCCCCATCATTAATTCCCACAGCACCCCTCACCTTCAATCCCAGCCTGGATCCTTCCTCCTTATTCCAACCCTGTCTGGGTTCCTTCTCCCCCTGCATCCCCCATATTACCTGTGTGTGTGTGACCCCCCAGGACCCCCTGGATCCTTTTCCCCATCATTAATTCCCCCAGCACCCCCCACCTTCAATCCCACCCTGGATCCTTCCCTTCCATTCCAACCCTGTGTTCCTCCCCCCTCCATCCCCAATATTACCTGGGGATGTGTGACCCCCCTGGACCCCCTGCATCCTTTCCCCCATCATTAATTCTCCCACCTTCAATCCCACCCTGGATCCTTCCTTCTCATTCCAACCTTTTCTGGGTTCCTCCCCAACCATCCCCCATATTACCTGGGGGTGTGTGACCCCCCAGGACCCCCCCTGGATCCTTTCCCCCATCATTAATTCCCCCAGCACCCCCCACCTTCAATCCCACCCTGGATCCTTCTCCCCTCATTCCAGCCCTGTCTGGGTTCCTCCCCCTCCATCCCCAGTATTATCCCGGGGCTCTGGTGTGTGGGACCCCCTCCCCCAGGACACCGGGGTCCTTTCCCCCATCATTAATTCCCACAGCACCCCCCAGTTTCAATCCCACCCTGGATTCTCCTCCCCCATCCCTCACTGACCCCCCAGGTGGGGTTTTTACGTGATCATAACACACCCTCGTGTTTGGATACCCCCCTTTCCCGATCCCAATCCACCTGGATACCCCCCTTTCCCCGATCCCAATCCACCTGGATCCCCCCCCTTTCCCCGATCCCAATCCACCTGGATCCCCCCCCAGCTCCCGGGGGGCCCCAGGAAATGCGGTTGTTTTGCGGAGGGAGTGCGGGGGGCGGGGGGGGAGGACTCGGACAATAAAACGCCGACGGGGATTTATCGCCTTTCCTTTATGTTCTACGTTATCATCCGATTTTTTTTTCCCCTTCACGCATCCTTCCTACCCCCCCTAAACGCGCCGTGGCTGCAGGTCCGTGCAGGGTGGAGGCAGCCGCGGTTATCCCCCCCTCTCCATCCCCGTTCCCGCTCCGCCTTTGCAGCCTTCGGCTCCATCCAGCCCTGACTGCAGCAGGAGGGGGATGGGAGAGGCTGGCGAGCCTGTCAAATTTCCCTTATTCCCCCCCCCCCCAAAAAAAAAACCCCACAACCCTTTTTCCTGCTTCATCGCGGTGCTCCCTGAGGAGAGCTGACAGCTGACGGGGGCGCGGCGCGGGGAGGGGGATGAGCCGTGGAGGGGCTTTGTCCTATTGTGGAGGATGCAGCCCGCGCCGCAGGGAGAAAAAACATGGCAGTGCCGCTGCTCCCGAGCTCTGCTGGAGGATCCTCCCGCTTCCTGCGTCCCTGGAGCCCCGGGAGATGCCGCGGGAGGGCGGATCGCAGGTTACAAACACGAGGCATTGTTTGAGGAAAGGGGGGGAAGAGAAGCCGATATGGTGGAGGAGAAGGTTTTCCTCGCTGTGAAACGGCCCTTCCTGCTTTTGTTCCCGGCTTTGAGCCAGGAAAGGTGCCCGGACAAAGGGATGTCTGTGGGGTTTCCCCCACTTCCCCCCTCGGGGTGGGGATTAAATTGGAATCCACGAGTTTTCCTCCTGTCGTTTTGGGATTGATGGGGCTGCTGGCACAGGGCACAGCTGGGTTCTCGTCCCCCTCTTTTGGGGTTGGGAAGAACGGGAACAAACCTGGGATGTGGCACAAAGGAGACCTGCAAAGTGTGGGAGCGTCCTCCCGGCTGCTGCCGTGGGGGAGACCCAACTTTCCTGGTTGCTTTCACTCCTCCCTCCCAAGGCTCTTCCTTTGGAAGGCTTAGGAGGAAGAAGCTTCTTCCCTTTGATAGGGAAAGCTGGAGTCTGCCCTAAAAACCTGTCCCTGGCTCAGCAAAGCGGGAAAATTTGGGGAGGTGAATTATGAGCTTCCAGTGGAGGGGCCTCCAATAGACCCGAGCTCCATTAAAATGGTAATTTATGCTTTAGAGCGATCGGGGTATCAGGTTGGTGAACACGGGGGCTTAATCTCAAACTGACAAATTCCAGTGTAAATTTGACAAAAGGCCCCTTGTGAAATCACTTTTAAGACAAGCTCCTGCTAATGAGCAGCAGTTGAGTTAAAAGGAATAAATTATGGCCTTATTTTGAGGTGTGCTGACCAAACTCCAGAGCCTGGGAACGTGCAGGGGCGCCCGATTTTCCTTCTGATGTGCCGGCCTTCCCTCTGAAATACTAATTAGGATGGGCTTCATCTGCTCTGGAGCAGCTGCTGTGGAAAAAGAATGGAAAGCAGAGGTCCTGGTGCAGCCAGGATGTTCCCCATCCTAAAATTCCCAGTGTTGGCTCATCCACTGTGGCTGGCAAGTGGTGTTGGAGCGGAGCTGGGTCAGGCTGGGCTGCAGGACTCCTCCACAGGCAGATGAGGCAGCTGGAAGCCTGAAGGTTGCTCCCCCAGCAACCTGGTCAGGTTTCCCAAGGAGAAGGAAGTGGAAACACTTCCAGTCGTTTCTTTCCTTTTCCAAAGAGCCTTGAGCTGTCAGGGAAGTTCTGGTGATGTTCCCAGAGCGGAGTCTGGTCCTGGAGCCCCACCAGGCCGCTGTTGTAGCCCTGAGGTTGTGCCTCTGCTGCTGCTGCTCTGGAGGGGATTTTCTTTCCCTTTCCCAAGTGAGAGTTCAGGTGGTGGTTTAAAGGGGAAAAAGGAGTCGTTGGGGCCTTTGTAGGAGAGCACAAACACACCCACTGCCCTGGTGGTTCTGGTTGGGTCTGTGGGGCTGAGCGCACGTGGGAATTCCGCTGGGGCGGATCTGGGA
Organism: Pipra filicauda; assembly: GCF_003945595.2. Classification (NCBI taxonomy): domain Eukaryota; kingdom Metazoa; phylum Chordata; class Aves; order Passeriformes; family Pipridae; genus Pipra; species Pipra filicauda. The sequence goes on from NW_024104890.1 coordinate 120,222, forward strand.
GTGCAACACGAATATTTCAGGTGTTAATCTCTTCCTCAAGCAGCAGGGAGGGACTAAGGCAGCTTTAGGACTGGGATTACTGGCGCTCCAACTATTTCAGCTTTTCCCTTCTGCGTGCTAATGAGAGACCCCCTCGCAGTGCCAAGCTCCTGGAGATGTGTCTGAGCCCCCTGGGGGGGTGGGGAATAATCCTGGTGCATTTTTAGTCCTGAATTACTGCTGATACAACAGCCTCCGACTTCCACGAGGTGGGATTAACTCCAGGGCTCCTCCTGAGCCCCTGTGTGCTGGGGGCAGGTGTTTCCTGCTCCAGAGCTGGCTCATTCCTGGTGGGAATGGCTCCTCCAAGGTGCTGGAGTCCTAATAGCTTTAAGGCCCTTGATTAGGCTTGTCATGTGTGTTGGGCATTGTGGATTAGGGATCATCTTCCTGCAGACCTGCTGCACAAGCAGGTTTTAATCTGGCACAGGGATCCCAGGCTGGAGAACTCCTCGGGTTTGGGTTTTCACACTTGGTTTTTCAGCTCACCTTAATTTGCACCTCTCGGGTCTGGAGGTCTGGAAGTGGCTTGGTAATTCCTCACTGGGGTCTTTGGGAGTTGTGTTGTGCCCCGTGATGGGGTGTTCGTTCTCTGCCCTCGGTGCTTCTCCCTTATGGATTATTTTCCCTGAATTCTGGGGATAATCAGCCCATCCTGTTCAGCCCCAGCAGGTGAACGCCGCATTCCTGCTGGGGTTTCACTCTTTGCAGGCTGAACTAAGCTTCTTACCTGCCAGCTGCCTCCCTGCCTTAAAGCTATTTAAATCCATCACAGGGGTGCAGATTCACTTTCGGGGGGAGCAGAGGAACCACACTCTGGGTCGGGATATGTTTAGTCCTTGTGGAAATAAAGCACCTCCAAGTGACTGCGAGGACCAAGTGGGGACTCACCATCCTCTGGTAGCTCAGGGATTGTCCAGGGGCAGTGAGGGGTTTGTAGGATGAGCTGAGGGGATTCTCCTGGTGCAGTGAAGGGTTTGTAGGATGAGCTTGGGGCTGTCCAGGGGCAGTGAGGGGTTTGTAGGATGAGCTGAGGGGATTGTCCAGGTGCAGTGAAGGGTTTGTAGGATGAGCTTGGGGTTGTCCAGGGGCAGTGAAGGGTTTGTAGGATGAGCTGAGGGGATTCTCCTGGTGCAGTGAGGGGTTTGTAGGATGAGCTCAGGATTCTTCAGGTGCAGTGAGGGATTTGTAGGATGAGCTCAGGATTTTCCAGGGGCAGGGGGGGGGTTGTAGGGTGAGCTTAGGATTCTCCTGGTGCAGTGAGGGGTTTGTAGGATGAGCTGAGGGGATTCTCCTGGTGCAGTGAGGGGTGCTTTGGCAGTTTGTAGGATGAGCTATGGGGTTTGTCCAGGTGCAGTGAGGGGTTGTTTGGCAGTCGTAGGAGGAGCTATGGGGGTTGTCCTGGTGCAGTGAGGGGTTTGTAGGATGAGCTATGGGGGTTGTCCAGGTGCAGTGAGGGGTTTGTAGGATGAGCTTGGGTTTGTCCAGGGGCAGTGAGGGGTTTGTAGGATGAGCTTGGGTTTGTCCAGGTACAGTGAGGGGTTTGTAGGATGAACTCAGGATTGTCCTGGTGCAGTGAGGGGTTTGTAGGATGAGCTATGGGGTTTGTCCAGGTGCAGTGAGGGGTTGTTTGGCAGTTTGTAGGATGAGCTGAGGGGGTTTGTCCAGGTGCAGTGAGGGGTTGTTTGGCAGTCGTAGGAGGAGCAGAGCTCTGGATCATGCTGGAATCTGACACGACAGATGTAGCCAACGTGTGATGGGTGGGCACCCACCGGACGAGTTCCTGTGTCACCTGGACCAGAGGATCTCCAGAGGTCCCTCCCAACCCCAAATCCTGTGATGTACTGGCCCCAGCCCGGCCCTGATTTCGAAGAAAGAGCCCCGGTGGTGGCAGAGCCCGTTGTGGGAGCCGGAGGGACCGTGCCCCGTCCCGCCCTCAGACGGAGCAGCGCTGGCTCGGGTTTCCGTCGGTCTGTCTGAGCCTCTCTGAACTGCCGCCCTACTTGGAGGCAATCCATGGAAAGCTCCTCGCCTCCCTCCATTCCTCAAGGCTCCTGCCTGCAGAAGGTCCATTCACAACCGGTCCCTGCTCACGAGGGAAGAGCCGATGCTCTCAAACAAGCCTGGAAGCACCGGTACCTTCGAGTCGCTCCTGTTGTTTTTTCCCATGGATTTGTGCCCTCTCCACATTCCCGGTGCCCCTTTCTCCCTGGTGCTGTGCTCTCCAGCCATCTGAGCAGCCAGGGTGGTGCTGCAGACGCCAGGACTTGCTCTGCCATTGGCTGGGACACAGCGAGCTCCCGGGAGCTGTCGGAACCTGACCTGGTGGAGCTCTGGATTACAGTCCCTTTGCATGGAGACCATATTCCATCCATCCCTCTGGATACCCGGAGCTCTCCCTGCCCTGCCCTGGTGCTGCTCCCAGCAGCTGCTCTGCCTTCCTGTTTGCTTGACGCTGATATTTACACTCAGCCAAAACCCTCCAGATTTGAACTCTGACGCTTCCCCTTTTTTACTTGAAACCCTTCCCAGCCCTTCCCACATCAGCCCAGGCCGCTTGTTTTCCTCACCCAAACCACACCAGGACACAGATCCAGCGGTTCCAGCGGCCGGGGAGAGCTCCAAAGGAACTGCTGAGCTGGGAGGATGAATCCATTGTGCACCCCGTGTGTTTTATGGCTCGTGAGAGGCCCGGGTGGGATTCCAGCGCTCCGGGGCCCCGCAGGAGCTGGGTGATGGAAGGGACGTGTTTAACGAGCCTTGGATGAAATAGGAGCGGGATATCTCCACCTCAGTGCCCGTAGGGGTGTTTAATGGGTAGGAAAGAAGATGGAGGAGGTACTTAAGGGCTCTTATATCTCCTGCTGGTACCCAAATCCAACCTGAGGAAGGGATACAGGCTGGCTGTGTGCATCACTGGGAAGATGGAGCGAGGGCTGCTTTGAAGTTAAATGGAGGCAGGAAATCAGCTGACAGCCAGAGCAGCGACTGGAACTTCTGCTGTGGTTTAACTCCTGCCTTTGAGACTCATTTGGTGTGAAATCCTGGTTGGCTTCCAGCGTGGACACTCTCAGAGCCCTGTGCCACCATCTGGCAGAGCTGGTGAGATGTTCCAGGGTGGAGCAGGGAGCCCGAGGCCAGGGCTGGGAGGAGCTGATGAAGTTGGTGTGACAGCCCCACGTCACACGTGGTTAACCAGTGACAGCAGAGCTGACACCCCGCAGCCACCCTCGCTCCCGCGGTTCCTCGCCCTTGGAGGCCTTGAGGAGTGTCTTAGCAGAGGGTTTGGGGCTCTCTGCTTGCTCCAGCCTGCGTGGGAAAACAGGAGGAGCCTTGTAGGACTTGTGTGGAAGGTGCTGGGAGGAGGTTTTGTGGGAGGTGCTGTGGCCAGCTCTTCTCGACCCAGCTGGTGATCACAGAGCCGTGTGGGCACCGTGTTTGCCATCCAGGGATTCCTTGCCGTGCACTGGGCAGCTCCAGCTTTGTCCTCAGCTCCTTGGCTGGATGAGGGTGGCACCCTGGTGGGTGACAGACTGGCCAGCAGTGCCTTACTGTCCCAGCGGAGAAGGTTTGCCCGTGGCCACCTGGAAGCGCCAGGACAGCAAACCCTCGTGCCAGCAATCCCTGCCAACCGCCCCCACACCTTCAGAACCAAATAACCCCCCCTCAAAGCTGCCTTGGGAGGGGTTGGGGAAGTTGTAGATGATTTTACAGCTTCCTTTACACCGAGGGTTGCCTGGAGTCGGGATTTACGCGGCGTGTAAACAAGACGCGGCGGGAGACTTCTGGTGTTTGTGGTTTGCCTCGTGTGACCGAGCGACACCTGCCTTGGCCAGGGTTGCTGTGGTGGAAATAAAGCTCCTGAAACCCAGTTGGGGGGGAAAGACACAGGAGGAGAGTCCTGGGAAAGGTGCTCGTGGAGGGAACGTGAAGGATCTCAGGGAGACACGGATCTCTGCCAGGAGGGCCAAGCTGTGAGTGAACATCTTCCCCACTCCTGGGAGTGGTGGCATCTCCCAGCAGCTGCATGGGGGGGTTTTACAGGCTGAATGGTGAATGCAGAATCATGGAATGGTTGGGGTTGGAAGGGACCTTGAAGCCCACCCAGTCCCACCCCTTCCAGGCAGGGAACATTCCGGTAGCCCAGGTTGACCCACCCGTGATGTGAGATGTGGCCGGGACCTCCCAGTTAGACCTTGCTGATGGTGAGCAAGAGCTCAGCTGCACATGTAGTTCTGCTCTTGGGGGGAGCTGAGACAGAGCAAGATCAGTAAAACCTCCCTGCTAAGCTGTCCTAAGCATGCAGACATTCAAGTTTTCCTTAAGCTCTTTGGCTGTGAATGCCAGAGCCGTGTTTGGTGGGGATTTAGCGAGGCCTCGGCTGGTTCTGCAGGTCGCAGCTTGTGTGTGTGCTCTGTGCTGAGTCTCAGACCCAGCAGCTGATCAGCTGCTCCAAGGGATCTCTGGATGCAGAGCAAGGATAGCAAGGCCTCTGCTGAGGTGATAAACCTGCCAAATGCCTCCATTTATTCTTTATAAATAGATAAAGAGAAGCTGTTGGTTCTCCCACGTGTCCCAGCGTGGCAAATATTAATGGTTGAGGTTTTGAGGAGAAGTCCAAGTAAGATTCCATGCTCCTGCTGCCTCGTCCTTAAGTTGACAGGTGGTGGCTTAGGAGGAGAGGTTTTCCAAGTCTGCCCTAAATGCATGAAATTCCCAGGAATTTCCTCAGTGGAGGTGGTGGCTGTGTAGTTTTAACCCCTTGGTCGGCTCGCCCAGGGCACACAGACCCGGCGAGGGGCTGATCTGCTTCCAAGAGGTGTCTGAATTCCAGAGTGTTTGTTTCCATGGGATATTTCCGGTGCCTGCACGCAGTCAGCTGCCTGAACGTGCTCTTCCTTAGGAAAACTGGGAAGGAGGAGGCTCCAGTGCACTAACACGGCCCTTGCATCCCTTCCTTTCTGCAGGAATGCATCCTCTCCGGGATCATGTCCGTGAACGGCAAGAAGGTCCTTCACATGGATCGTAACTCCTACTATGGAGGGGAAAGTGCATCCATTACACCCCTGGAAGATGTAAGTGTGGAGCTGGCACCCACTGTTGGAAAAGGGGCTTTATTCCCAGTTATCCCAGGGGTGGATTCCCACGTAATTAACTCTCCAGGGTTTCCTTGGAGCGAGGATGTTTTATGGTGTTAATAGTAGGGGAGACACCAGTGTGTGTGTTTGTGGTTGTAGACAGCACTTGTTTTCTGGAATTCCCGGCTGGAATTCCAGCGTGGAGCACTCCAGACCTGTAATGCTCAACAGCTGGGTGTTAAAACCCCAACTAAGCTGTAAATATTGACTAAGATATGTCACATTACACAGTATTTTGCTTCCTCGGGTTTCAAATTCCCAAACTTTAAGCCTTGGAGGAAGAAAGACTGGAAGAGCAGAATAACTCTGCCTGGTTCTCGCTGTCCCAGCTTCCTGTATGTGTTTGTGTGCTGCATCAGAAGTCAAACTGGAGCTGAAACTCCGGCCAAAAACCGGCTCTGAAGGGCTTGTGTTCGGCCGAGAGCCGTGGGGGTGGAAAGTGTGTCCATGTGTGGGAGAAGTGACACCCAGGGAGCTACAATAAGTTCTGTGTTCTCTCTCTCTCTCTCTCTCTCCAAAGCTCTACAAAAGGTTTAATCTCCCGGGGACTCCACCAGAATCCATGGGGCGGGGAAGAGACTGGAACGTGGACCTCATTCCAAAATTCCTGATGGCTAACGGTGAGTGATCCTGGGCTCCCAGATGTCCCTTTGCCAAAACCCAACCCCTTTTTGCTGGAATCTCATCCCTGGGGCATGAGGGCATGGATGTCTTGTGTGGTACCAGTCTCAGGCTCAGGGTTAGAGAGATCCCAGGCAAGGCCTGGTCGCTCTAGTCCCAGCTCACCTCTGGTGTGCTGCGGGAGTTGAACGTGGAAGGGTTTGGAAGGGCTGCCCTGGGAGCAGCTCTGGCTCCAGCCCAGCTGTCTGACCTGTGCCAAACCCTCCTGCAGGTCAGTTGGTGAAGATGCTGCTCTACACAGAAGTGACTCGTTACTTGGACTTCAAGGTGATCGAGGGCAGCTTCGTCTACAAGGGGGGCAAGATCTACAAAGTCCCCTCCACCGAGGCAGAAGCTCTGGCATCCAGTGAGTAGCTGCACCTTCTTCGTGTCCTCCTGGGGCTCCTGTCCCTAAACAGAGGCAAACCCCACCTCTCGGGACGTTCTTGGTGCTCCTCATGTTTTAAGGAGCATCCTCAGGGTTCTCCTGCACCTCTTTGACTTTAAACACCACTTGGGAGTTGTAGCCTTGGGCTTCCTGAGCCTTGAGTGGCAGTTTGTCTCGGAGCTTCCCAACAGAGCTGCCTGTTCCGGTGGCCCCTCTGGTGAGAATCTGGTGGAATAAGAGGTTTTTACCTCTGGGGTTTTGTGCTCCCAGCTCTGCCATAAAGACTTAACGTTGGATCCTTGTTGGAATTGTGCGTGTGGAAAAACGTCCCAGGCAAATTAGAGCGACTAATTACAACTCAAACCTTAATTGCTGCCTGCTTAAATTTCACCCCTCTTCCCAATAAAACCACTGCTCGTTCACAGTGGCTCAGGAAATCCTTTAGGAGCTGGTGGAGGGCATTCCAGGAGCTCCAGGTGTGGGATGTGTTCAGTGGCACCTCTAAAAAGCCTCGTGGTAAAGTGACTCCTGCAGTCAAGGCTCCGGAGGTCTGAGCCTTGTCCATGGCAGATGTTCCTGTTTGGTCTCCCAAGAGACTCATCCTGGCAGGAGCAGGGGGTGCTGCCTCTACCCTCCTGCTCCAGCGAGTCCAGTCTTGCCTCCCAGTTTGTGGAAAAATTATAAATTGCCCTGTCCAGTGTCGTGTTTGAAGTTGGAAGTGATGGGACAAGGGGGATGGGCTTAAGCTCAAGGAGAGTTAGATGGGATATTGGGAAGGAATTGCTGACTGGGAGGGTGGGGAAGGACTGGAATGGATTTCCCAGAGAAGCTGTGGCTGCCCCTGGATCCCTGGAAGTGTCCAAGGCCAGGTTGGAGCAACCTGGGATAGTGGGAGGTGTCCCTGGGGTTGGGACCAGATGGTCTTTAAGGTCCCTTCAACCCAAACCATTCCATGATTCCACATGTGAAACCCTCAGCGGTTCTTCCCCCCCGTGTGGCCACAGAAAAGCCCCGTGGTGTCTCCAAGAGTCCTGAGCAAATCCCTCGTTTTCAGGCTTAATGGGGCTGTTTGAGAAGCGCCGGTTCCGGAAGTTCCTGGTGTACGTGGCCAACTTCGACGAGAACGACCCCAAGACCTTCGAGGGCGTCGACCCCAAGAAAACCACCATGAGGGACGTGTACAAGAAGTTCGACCTGGGCCAGGACGTCATCGACTTCACCGGCCACGCCCTCGCGCTCTACAGGACTGACGAGTGAGTGATCCCGCCGGCGGAGTCACTCCCGCCCCGAATCCTGGGATCGGAGTCACTCCCGCCCCGAATCCTGGGATTAGAGTCACTCCCGCCCCGAATCCTGGGATTAGAGTCACTCCCACCCCGAATCCTGGGATTAGAGTCACTCCCACCCCGAATCCTGAGATCAGAGTCACTCCCACCCCAAATCCCAGGATCAGAGTCACTCCCGCCCCGAATCCCGGGATCGGAGTCACTCCCGCCCAGATCCCAGCGTTGAAGTTACTCCCGCCCTGAATCCCGGGATCAGAGTCACTCCCGCCCCAAATCCCAGGATTGGAGTCACTCCTGCCCTGAATCATGGGATTGGAGTTACTTCCACCCCAAATCCCGGGATGGGAGTCACTCCCACCCCGAATCCTGGTGTCGAAGTCACTCCCGCCCCAAATCCTGGGATCGGAGTCACTCCTACCCTGAATCCCGGGATCAGAGTCACTCCTGCCCCGAATCCTGGGATTGGAGTCACTCCTGCCCCGAATCCTGGGATTGGAGTCACTCCTGCCCCGAATCCTGGGATTGGAGTCACTCCTGCCCTGAATCCCGGGATCGGAGTCACTCCTGCCCCGAATCCTGGGATTGGAGTCACTCTTGCCCTGAATCTTGGGATTGGAGTCACTCCCGCCCCAAATCCTGGGATCAGAGTCACTCCCACCCCGAATCCCGGGATGGGAGTCACTTTCACCCCGGATCCTGGGATCGGGGTCACTCCCACCCCAAATAATGGGATCGGAGTCACTTCCACCCTGAATCCTGGGATCAGAGTCACCCCAAATCCCGAGACTGGAGTCTCTTCCACCCCAAATCCTGGGCTTGGAATCATTTCCAATCCGAATCCCAGGATCGGAGTCACTCCCACCCCAAATCCTGGGATTCCAGTCCCAGCCCTGGGATTTGGGGCAGCCGTTGAACCTTCGAGCATTCCCGGGGTTAACGAATCATCTCCATGATCCCCCAAAGGGGACTCCCAGGAGCAGCAGCCGGAGGGTGGGGAAGGAAACCCCCGGGGGGGAAGTGCTCCGGGGGTGTATCCCGCTGGAAGCGCTGGCTTGGGAAGCATCCTGAGGGATGTCCCTGTGCTCCTCAGCTACTTGGACCAGCCCTGCCAGGAGACCATCAACAGGATCAAGCTGTACAGCGAGTCCCTGGCCCGGTATGGGAAGAGCCCCTACCTGTACCCCCTGTACGGGCTCGGAGAGCTGCCCCAGGGATTCGCCAGGTGAGAGCTGACCCCGGATCCTGTGTCCACCCTCGGGATCCTGTGTGTGCAGGGAGTGGCTGGGAGGGGGTTGTCACCAGCACATTCCAGGTGACCCCAAGCTGGGGGAGTGTTGATGTGCTGGAAGGCAGGAGGGCTCTGCAGAGGGCCCTGGCCAGGCTGGATCCAGGGGCTGATTGCAAGGGGCTGAGGTTCCCCAAGGCCAAGGGCCGGGTCCTGCCCTTTGGCCACAAGAAGCCCCTGCAGCTGCAGGCTGGGCCAGAGGGGCTGGAGAGCAGCCAGGCAGGAAGGGAGCTGGGAGTTGGGCTGGGCAGGGAGCTGAAGAGGAGCCCGAGTGTGGCCAGGGGGGCAAAAAGGCCAAGGGCTGCTGGGCTGGCTGAGGAAGAGTGTGGCAGCAGGAGCAGGGCAGGGCTTGTGCCCCTGGGCTGGGCGCTGGGGAGGCCACCCCTGGAGTGCTGTGTCCAGCTCTGGGCCCTGAGCTCAGGAAGGCCCTGGAGGGGCTGGCGCAGGGGCAGAGAAGAGCAGCGAGGCTGGGGAAGGGACTGGAGCCCAAGTGCTGGGAGGAGAGGCTGAGGGAGCTGGGGGGGCTCAGCCTGGAGAGGAGGCGGCTCAGGGGAGACCTCCTCACTCTCTGCAACTCCCTGCCAGGAGGGGGGAGCCGGGGGGGGTTGGGCTCTTTTCCCAGGCAACCATCAGCAAGACAAGAGGGCTGGGTCTTCAGCTGTGCCAGGGGAGGTTTAGGTTGGATATCAGGAAGAATTTCTTTGCAGAGAGGGTGCTCAGCCATTGGAATGGGCTGCCCAGGGAAGGGGGGGATTCTCCGTCCCTGGAGGTGTTTAAGGACAGACTGGATGTGGCATCAGTGCCATGGGCTGGGAACCACGGCGGGGTTGGATCAAGGGTTGGGCTGGATGAGCTCAGAGATCCCTTCCAGCCCGGCTGATTCTGGGATTCTGTGATGTGGGGAGTCAGTCCTGGAGCTTCCAGAGCATCAAAACACTCAGGTCATTAATGGTTCTCTCACTGCCTTAATCCAGAACTAATCCTCCCTGTGAGGTTCCTTCCTCCTGGGCTGGTTTCTGGCAGTGGGAGATGCGGGTTTGCATCATCCAGCCCGTCCAGGAGGTCTGTGCAGGGCTTCTCTAGAGCAAAAAGATGCATAAATGTGGCTAAATTCCTAGTGAGGTTTCATTTTTTGAAGGATCTGTTCACAGCTTTGCTAGCCAAATTCAGGGAGGAAAAAAAAAATAGAAACAGCACAGTCAATGTTGAATATTTCAAAAGAATCATCAGTAAAAAATGCTTTGCCTCAACTGCCAAAATTATTTATTTTTCACGTGTAGGTCAAAATCTCACTTGCAAATAAAATGAAGGATGCCTTGGGAGCATTAAGTGACCCCTGGCTGGGGTTTCTCAAAGTAGTCAGAGGTTTGGAGGGTCTGTTGCTGGTACAAAAATACAGATTTACAGCTGTACAGAAAGAAGAAGTTGGGTTTGTGCAGAAATCTGAAGTTACGTTGGCACAGGAACACGAGGTTGTGCTTGTGGTGAGATGTGAAGTTACAGCTGTTCGTACCTTGCCAACCTCAGACTTCCTATCAGGAACTCAGGGAGAGGGCCCTGGACACTCAGAAATCAAATCCATTGAAGGCATTCAAGGTCAAGGCTTTGAAAACCAGGAACTCCTGACGCTCAGTAGCTGTGCCTGGAAATTTCCGGGCCTTTGTACTCCAATATTCAGAGTGTAACTTCGGAGGTGTTGCTCCCAGCATTTGATTAATCCAGAAGCAGGTCACAGCCCCACCCTGGAGCTGTGGAAGGGGCTGAGGGGAGTTAAACCCAACCCTGGAGCTGTGGAAGGGGCTGAGGGGAGTTAAACCCGACCCTGGAGGTGTGGAAGGGGCTGAGGGGAGTTAAACCCAACCCTGGAGCTGTGGAAGGGGCTGAGGGGAGTTAAACCCCACCCTGGAGGTGTGGAAGGGGCTGAGGGGAGTTAAACCCAACCCTGGAGGTGTGGAAGGGGCTGAGGGGGGTTAAACCCAACCCTGGAGCTGTGGAAGGGGCTGAGGGGGGTTAAACCCACCCTGGAGGTGTGGAAGGGGCTGAGGGGGGTTAAACCCACCCTGGAGCTGTGGAAGTTTCCCCCTGCAGGCTCAGCGCTATCTATGGAGGCACCTACATGCTCAACAAGCCCATCGAGGAGATCGTGATCGAGAACGGCAAAGTGGTCGGGGTGAAGTCTGAAGGGGAGGTACAGTCCCTTCGATTCATTCCTTACTCCCTACCCTCCATGTTTCCCCTAAAAACTGAACCTTTTGGCCATAGATTGAACAGTTGCAGTAGAAACCCTGTTTTCCCAAGGGCCAGACCTGCTGGGCTGGTGCTGTTCTCCAGCTCACTCGAGGCACGTTGGTGTCCCCATGAGGAGGATCCATCCAAGAGCCCCTCTCCAGGGCTTGGGATGGAGTATCCATGCCCTGGCAGGGTTGTCCTTGAATAACTGAGTAAATCAGGAAGGAATTTATTCCATGTTCCTGTGTCTAACCTGGACACCCACCTCTGCCCTTCAGCAGCTGGCACGTGGCCTTCCTGCAGCTGCTTCCCCACCTGGAGACACAAAACTGGGAATGCTGTGAGCCCTTGGAAGTTCTCCATGTGCTCCTGACCGGAGCAGGCACTCGGGGGGGCAGCTGAGCTCTTGGTGACATGTCCCCTCGGGGTGGAAATGTGGGAGTGGAGGTGACAACCCACACCACGGAGTGATGTGACCGAGTGTGGGTGGCCTGGGGGGGCTCCAGGTGGGTCAGCTGTTAAACAGTTCCTGGAAAAGGGAGTTGTGAGGTGTCCTGGTGTCCCGTGTCCCCCCCCTGTCCCAGGTGGCTCGCTGCAAACAGCTCATCTGCGACCCCAGCTACGTGTCCGACCGCGTGACCAAGGTGGGCCAGGTGATCCGGGTCATCTGCATCCTGAGCCACCCCATCAAGAACACCAACGACGCCAACTCCTGCCAGATCATCATTCCACAGAACCAGGTCAACCGGAAATCAGGTGCGGGGGCAGCTCTGGGGAGGGGGAACCACACGGGAAAACGGGCACCAGGGTCCTTGTGTCCTCACCCAGGAGTTTTCCGGCCCGGCGAGGCTGGGCTTCGGTTCTGAGCAGGGATGGGGGAGGTGGGAGGAGCCTGTGGTGGGAAA